>NC_067236.1:16072333-16378666 GCF_019924925.1 Ctenopharyngodon idella | reverse complement strand
GTCAAGCAAAAAAAAGCTTTAGTAAAAAAAAAATTTTTACTTAAATTTGCATTCAGAGCATTTTGGGGTTTTCTCATGGTTTTACTATTTATTTTTGAAAATGTAAAAATTAATTATTTTTGACCAGTGTGCATGTAGCGTCCCCCCCCCCCCTTTTTTTTTTTTTTTTGCTATACACAACTGTAAAAAAAAGTTGGACTGAATGCAACAATACTCTCTATTTCCAAGGATTGCTTTGTAACCAATAATGTAACAAACATTAATTTTTCCCTCTGTTCCCACTTTAGATCTTCATTTCAGTGAATTGCCTGAGCACAGACTTCTCCTCTCAGAAGGGAGTGAAAGGCCTACCGCTCAACCTACAGATCGACACCTACAGCTACAACAACCGCAGTAATAAGCCCATCCACCGCGCATACTGCCAGATTAAGGTCTTCTGCGACAAGGGTGCAGAACGCAAGATCCGTGATGAGGAGAGGAAACAGTCCCGTAGGAAGGGCAAGTGCCCTGACGTCAACCCTCAATTGGGAAACTGTAAGCACAGCTTCAGGTTTTTACTTTGACGCATAGACTTGAACTGACCCGATCGTACTTTATTGTAGAAACGTAAGACTAGAGCTCCAGAGGGACTTGTTTTTCACTCTATCCTTGCCTCATTTTTCTCAGTCGGGCCAGATGTCAAGGTGCCCCTCATGCACAAGCGCAGCGACATCACTGTCTTCAAGACAATGACGGAGTTCGAGACGCAGCCTGTTCTTTTCATCCCCGACATCCACTTCTCCACCTTCCAGCGTCATGTGAGTACCAATACTTACATTTTTCTTGCACGTTTCACAGATATACAGTAGCTATCATAAGTTACAAAGTTTCAGATTACCTCTTTAGGGGTCAGTAAGTGCATATCAGACCAAAAAAAGGGCTTTTCAACATTTACATCATTGTCAGACTTATGAAACTCAAATGCACTGTGCTCTACAGGTGTACAGCTGACATGCAGGTTATGTAGTGTGTATTATGACACATTTCATGTGAGCAGTGGTGATAAGATACGAAGATAGGAGAATAGACGATAATGTACAGTTTTGCAGCATGTGAGCACAATCATATAGTTTAGGATGATTTTGACCGCATTAACTCTCCAGTTTCTGCATGAGCAACCCCGAACCTATCTGTAAGGCTTAGCCATGTTTACATGAACTTATACAATATGGGTTATTAAACACAAACAGTGTAAAATGCATAAGAATTTACTCAGTGGTTTGGAACAGTAAGACAAATCAGTCAATCAATCAGGCCATTTGCAGGTCCTAAGCGGTCATCGTGATTTTGCCCTGTAAGACATGTTCCTGGATCAACATATCTTGTTGATCCTGGAACAACGTTTCTGTCAGAAAATTTAGTTCTAACCCCATTCCTACCCCTAAACTTAACTCTATCCATAACTTATCCCTAAAATCAGAGAGAAATGATAGGTGAATAACACTGATGTAGAAGCAACTAACACCTAAACCTTGACACAACTGTAAACTTGTCCCTTAGATCTGATTGGTTGTTTGGAATGTTGTTCTAAGATCAACAAATATGGTGAACAAATATGAACATGTTGCACTTAGTGAAATCACGTCTTTTTTTTTTTTTTCTTTCTTTTTTTTGGGGGGGGGGAGTTCCAGAGAACCAGTGATACACATGTAAAAAAAAATAAGCATTACATATAAATCATATAATTGCAATTTATTAAATGACAATGTAATTTATTAATAAATTATAAATAATAAAAAAACTATTATTATAATTATGATTACATATTTTGAAAATTATTATTTGCATCAATTTTTTTGAGTTATGACAACTTTGAGTGAATTTATGTTCAATCAACAAGCTATACTGAGTTAGAGAATTTAATTTGTTGCACAAACACAAATTTTTAAGTTGATTACTCAAAAAAAATAAGTCGCTCCAACTACCAGAGTTGTAGCCCTGGAACCAATTAATCTCATCTATTTCAGTTCAAATCAACAGCTATCATAGCACATGCTAACATAACTTATTTATCATGTATATTGAAATTAACACTTAATTTCAACATTTATTCTCCTTATCTAGTCCTATGCAAAGCATGCTGGGAACTAGAAATCCACTGCCTAATTTCTGAAGTTATCAAGACAATTTCATTAAGTTACTACAACCTAATTTGTTTTTTAAAAAAAAAAGCCAATTAACGCAGAAATTTGAGTTTAAATTACAGGCAATATTAAGTTGATGTAATGATCAACATTATTATGTCAACAGAACTCAACAAAATAATGTTTGCAATTTAAAAGGTTTATTTAAAACAATAAATTTGCTACCATGCATTTATTTAAATTGTGGTAACAGGTTCCCTGAATTACTTTTTAAAGCAAACCTCAGTGAATTTAAATTTTGTTTTTGTTTTTGAAATTGAATTTTTATTTCCAATTACATCAAATTAAGAAAGGTAGCAATCTGACACTACAGTGTTTTTTCAACTTATTAAAATGCCCTTTGAAGAGTAATCAAATTGATTTTTTTTTTTTTTTTTTTTTTTTTAAGATTAGAATTTGTGGTCTCTTGCCAGAAAGATTAATTATCTAAATGATGAAGCCCTCTGACAGAGTAATTTCAGTTCCCTATTATCATCCACATACACGTGGCTTTGCGTAAAAGCATATCGACATCAATTCAGTGCTCTTTATTGCATGTGTGAGCGCAGACTTCTGTAGCATTTCACAGAAACAGCAGATTGTCGTTGGGTCACGGTGACCGGAATGATGCAGTCAGTTGGAAGGAATATAGTCTTTTCTCACTGTTATGAAATCTGGCATTTATGGCATGGGTTTGGCTGTTATCAGAGTGTTCTTGGCAAGGAATCACATCTTAAGCCCACACACGATTTCTTAACAAATCAAAACATGCATAATTTGTCCTGCCAGCTTTGTTCAGAGTATCATTCAGGTTACCAAGTACCATACACATAAATGGTGAACGTGATTTCAACATGTACAACATGTTCGGAACAACATTCCAATCAACCAATCACATCTGAGGGACAAGTTTACAGTTTATATCAAGTTTAGGCTTACAGCCAGGGTTAGGTGCCTCTACATCAATGTGGTTCTTAGACCCGGAAGTTATTTTTAAATCAGTTCAATTTCTTGGTAAAACCCTTCCTTTAACTTCACCCTTCACCTTTGACTCACAAACTTGTTCACCCATACTGCTAAAATCACATGACTCCCAGTTCTGTAGGAAAGCAAATGTTAGACTCTGTCCTTAAACATGACCTTTGATCATCAGTATTTGTGTGACATTGAAGCCCAGAGTATATCTAGAACCAAAAATAAACCTTCTGGATATTTACTCTTCGCTAAAATCACACAAATAAATGTGAACTTTACCTTACTTTTCCATGCAAATGAAGCCAGTTCAGAGCCATGGAAGGATGTTAATGTGCTTTTATGTGCTTATGCAATGCACCTGTGTTGATTCAGATGTTCTGAATGGTCTGCTTTATGCTCTGGGGGTCTGAAAGCTTTTGTATTGAGTTTGCATTGCGTTATGGACCTAAAGCAATAAATAAATAAATAAATGATGATAATTAAATAAATAAAAAGAAAGAAAGTTGGTCTGAATTTACAAGCACATCATTAATCAACACAAGTAGGTTAAATGTTAGCATGTGTTAATGGTTTAACCCAGGGGTCTTCAGCAGGGTGACTGCGAATAGATTTTTGTGGAATAAAATAATGAAGTTTAGAAGATAAAGATCAGCTGAATGTTTAATTTTACACCTACAATAAAATATATTAAGTAAAATTAAAAGTAAAGACTTTGCAATGTGAGCTTTATGTAAATATCTAGTACATTATAGCTCAAAAGTTTGGGGTCAGTAAGTTTTATTTGATTTATGTTTTTGAAATAAGTCTCTTATGCTCATCAAGGCTGCATTTATTTGATTAAATATACAGTAAATATTGTGGAATATTATTGGGTCAGTGACATGACGGGTCATTTTGTGTCCAAAGGGCCTTAATAATAATAATAAAACAACAAAGATATGACATCCAAAGTATGTAAGGTAGTAAAACTAGATCTCTTTTATTAAATCCAAAAGGTTTTAATTATATTTTGCTACATATAAAGGTATTTTAAAGATTTTGAAGTGTCAAAACGTCATTCGGTTTAACCGTCCAAAGGCCAATACAGCCATTTCATTTGTGATCTTAAAATGTAATAAATGTATATATTTTTTATTCTGGCATGATTTTATAACATCATATATCAACATAGTGCAAAATGGTATTAAAATTATGTGTAGAAGTCGTTACTTTGTTATGAGAAAGAATGTCCGGAAAAATTAATTTCATTGATGTCATTCGGAGTAACCAATATAAAGGGACCATTTTGGATCAAGTCATGCGGTCAATATCATGTGACAGGATGTGACATCATAAAGACACCTGCAAAGGACTACATGATCATGAAGCAAAGTAACTAACTCTCTTTTAACTATTTGAAAAATTCATGTTGTCACTTGCTCATACGCATGTCCCGAAACATCAGGTCATTTGGTAGAACCGCTATAAAACATGAAAAATGTTATAATATTTTAAAATCTTGTACTAAATATAAAATGTTTGATTGTCCTTTTGCTAGCTAGCTAGATATCAGCCTGTTAGCATTGTTCGAAAATATTGTCATTCGGTATAACCAAAAGTGTCATTTGGTAAAACCGAAATTTCCGTTAAACCGAATGACTTTTTTGGTGACAATTTTGTCCATCTTGTAAAAAAAAAAAATGACAAAAGCAGTGTTAATTTAATTAACAGTGTTAATTAAACCACATGATTGCATTGTTAACACTTAAAACTTCAAAATTAATTATATCTCCATTGTTTTTTTTACACCTTTATAAACCTTATTCGTCAATGACCCTATTACAATTCAAATTTATTCCTCTGATGGCAAAGCTGTATTTTCAGCATCATTACTCCAGTGTTCAGTGTCACATGATCCTTCAGAAATCATTCTAATATGTTGATTTGCTGCTCAAGAAACATTTATTATTATTATCAATGTTGAAAACAGTTGTGGTGCTTAATATTTTTGCGGAAACTGTGATACATTTTCTTTTGTAACAATGTAAAAGTATTTACTGTCACTTTTGATCAATTTAATGTGTCCTTCTTAAAAAAAGAATAATAATCTTACTGACCCCAAACGTTTGAACATTAGTGTATGTATATTCTGTTATTATAGGCCAGACTTAAAGCAACATTTAATTTTATATAGTATATAACTGGGCTCTGTCTCTTTATGCACCAAATAATAAGGTAATTGTTAACGAATGTTAATTAACTGTTAAAATGTCTCTATATTTTTTGTTAATAATCTATTGTCTTTTTTCATTATAGTCTTTCTCACCGGAGGACTCAGAGGAGGGGTACGTTTCTGTCTTTTACCTTCGTTGTGCTCATTAATGTTAGCAATGCTTGTTCAAGACAGGTGGAGGGTTCAAAATGTGCATTATAGAACAAACAGCCTTTAGCTTTGCCCTGGAGCGCTACTCCCTGTACAGCGTTTCCAGGAAATGTGCAGGTGCTGTTTGTCTCATTGGTAATGATGTACTAGTTAGCGCCTCCTTTTTTCTACTGGGATTGTGGTTTTCTCAGAACTACACTCATCTGCTGCATCTCCCTCCTCGTCTTCTCACTCTTTCTCTTTCACTCATGTTCTTCAGCTCAGCTATGAAGAGATTGCCTTATTCCGAGGAGGAGTTTGGATCACCTCCCAATAAGCTGGCAAGGATGGATGAACCCAAAAGAGGTGTGTTTTAACTGGAACTGGGTTGTATGTCATTTGTTTTGTCCACTTTTTTGGTATTTCTGTTTATTTCAGTAATGTTGGCACTATAGTATGCTGCAAAGCTGTTTGGTTGCTTGCGAGTAACCACACACAAAAACACCCTAATTCAAAACACATTTGCTGTGTTCTAAAACCTAGTGTACTGCCTATGGAGGATACTGCATAAGATGCCTTGTTTTAGACAAATTCAAAGGCAGCATCACATGTATCCTTCATGGAGAAGGCAATCCCATAATGCACTGCAACAAGCTCAGTAAAACAAAAAACGGATTGTCTATTTGCACTAAGTGTAAATAGCCTGTCTTGTTGGCAAAGGTTGTTTACACTAATTCCACCCACTAATGTCTGGTTGGACCACACAAGATTAAAAAAGACGCTCGCCATTCAACGTCTGCAGGGGAGTATGGTGCGGGGAAGTACCTTATGATATGTTTGACCCAAGATCAAAACCACCTTTTGCTGAACTCGCTCTTCTCTTTCCCATCACATATCAGATCAGAAAAGCATTTATTTTCAATAAAAATATTTGAAAAGTAGAAATAAAGTGCCTAACGAGTGTTTAATAATAAAGTATTCATCAGGTAGGGTTATTGGCACCTTATTGGGACAGTAAAGCCCTCCCTACACCTACCCCAGGTGTAGTGAGGGCTTTATTGTCCCAATAAGGCAGCATCCATTTAATAATTTTAATAAATTTAGTCATTTACACTCTGTTATTATTGCATCCTGTTAATGTACAACAATACTGAGACTGTATAAATAGCATCTGGCACTATTTATAAATAGCATCGAACAACTATTTGCACTTATTGCAAAGAACTGCTACTTTTATATAGTGTAAATACAATATATAACTATTTTCACTTAGTGTAAATAGCATATCGCTAAGAAATGCTGCTATTTTCACTTAGTGTACATAGCATCTAATTGCTATTTACACTTCATGTAAAAAACATTTATTGTTATTTACACGTCTTGGCAGATGACTTGCTATTTGCACAAAAAACAAGATGGCGGACGATTGATTTTAAAGCTGCAGTCCATAACAAAGTATTAAAGTATAACAATAATAATAATTTGCATGGTTTGATGTGATATGAGCTAAGCGATCACCATTGGTAGCATGATTTATTGTAATGCTTTTTTTTGTGTGTCTCAGTTGGTAAAAACAAAAGTGGAAAATTTGTTACTGACTTGTTCAGATGACATTTTCCAGTGAAAATTCTTATTTTGGTCATACTTCCAAGACTACAACCTGCGATTTCGAGGTACCTGTACAGTATCCACCGGTGTGGTGACTGACAGCCACACATTCTCCTCAAAACATTAAATTCATCCGCGCTGAGGAGCCGTGCCGATGCACAACCCGCGTAAAGATGATAATTCCTCAAATAACTGCAATTGCAGGTTTTGAACAGAGATGGCGACAGAGACAAAACTTATGGACTGCAGCTTTAAGTATACTTCCTTCAGAACTGAAAAGTATCCATAGAATAGTATATAAAATATAATATTATTCAATAATATATTGTATAATATTCTAATCTAATAATTGTGTTAAAATATTGTTTTTCATTTAGATTATTTTACCCAGAATTTGTGTGTGCCATGTCATTCATTTTATGCTTATTAGAGTATTGCAGCATTAGCTTTGCAACATGCTTTACTGGAATCGATTGCATGTGTGTGGCACTATTTACGTGGCACGCCAAGTCACTCTACCGAGTGTTCCAGATCCAGTCACTTATGAGGTTCCATGACGTTAGGATGCTGCCTTAGAAGGCAGTTGCCTATGTGGGTAGTAGGTAGTGAGGCAGCTGACTATAGGTTTTGGAACAGAACTATTGTTTGTACCCTGATAGGTCCTAATTATAGACCAGTGTGTCTCAGCATTTCAGAGGCGATCACTGCTGCTTAGATCACTTCAACAAAGGATGCATAACCAAACATCTGTGGGATTCGGAAAAAAAGGTCATTGGAGGCTGCTAGCCCTCCCAACACGATGCCTTGTCTCTCTCTGGCCCTGCATGTTTGCCTGTTGAATAGCAGTCATGGTTAGCCATGTGTGGGTTTGTGTGGGTGGGTGCGTGTTTGTATCTATTCAACCAAACCTCTCGCCAAAGTCAACACGTCGATTTTGGAATAGGATGTAATGTTTGTAATCTGTGTACTCCGGACTGTCCACATCACTGAAACTCCCTACAGTGTTCCCAGTAATGGCTTGGGATGCTGCCCAGTCCCTCTGGGTTTTTTGGGTGAAAGGGGATGAGGGGGGCGGCACCGGTCGGTGTTTATAGACATGAGCAGCGACCCCAACTACAGGGAACAGCATGTGAGATACAAAGTCGTTAAAGGCATGCATTAGAAAAACATATCAAATCATCTGCCACATGAAAGTCTTGGCAGATGACTTAGACTTTACTTTCTGGTTTATTTTGGTTTCAAGAAAACTGGGCTTGCAGTTTGTGCATGAGTGACCATATAGCTGACCACATTTCCCTGCCTTTGCAGTTCTGCTGTATGTGCGCAAGGAGACGGAGGAAGTGTTTGATGCTCTCATGCTGAAAACTCCTACTGTAAAAGGCCTAGTGGAAGCGGTGAGTTCACTTCTTTTTTCCCCAGAAGTCCACATTCAGCATTATCAGTGCAGTCTGCTAAGGCAAGCATCACTATCACTTTTGCTCATATGGGTTAGGAATGTGAACACATATTCCCATAATAGCTCAGTGTAAAAAATAAATCCAAAATAGAGGACGTCACAAAATATCCATAAAATAGTATAAATACAGATTATTACCCTTAGATGATGATAAAACTAATAGGAGTGAGCTAAAAGCACTTAGGCCCTGTTTACACATGGTATTAAGATGCGTTTTGGTCGATCGGATCACAAGGGGATGACGCTAAATACAGTCTAAAATATTTTGAGATTGTCCACTTTCGACCACTTCCAGAGGTAGTCGAAAACAGATTCGACTGGATTGCTTTCGTAGTGTAGACGCTCATGTGGTTGAACAGCCACTAAAGACCGCCTACTCTCCGCCTTCTGACCTTTGTTTGTTTAAACTTTGTGAAAAACATACCAATCACAATGTTCTCTCACCATTCCTGATTTCTAACACACACTCACAGTGTTCGGCATGGTTTTGCAGCTGTCAAAGCAGAAATGAAAGCTGATGCTTTCTGTATGTTTTTCCGCCGTTTATGTGTGTGATCATATGTTAATTGCGTGAACTAATGTCATCCATTAGATCGAAAGATCTGAAAAAACCCATACATTTAGCCACCCATAGACCCTCTCCTCAAAGAAATCAGGACAGAAGTCATTGAAAGCAGGGCCGTAACCACCATAGGCATTGAGGGGGACAAGTCCCCCCCCCTCAATAATTGGAAATGGCCAAATTGTCCCCCAATATTTGATATTTTTCAATGCTGCTCTCCATTATGCACCACTCTGTTTGTTGTTAGGATGACAGACAGTTTAAAAAGTTACATTTTTAGTCTGGTCTGCCTCAACGGTCTAACAGTGCTCGCAATGTCAAAATAATGGCCAATCAGATCAAAGAAGGCGGGGCTTACTATTTACTGAAGACAAGTGTGAATTTCAATGCGACGGTTTTAGTTTTTACAGTGAAAGCGTGCATTTGTGGTAAGATATAATTAGCTAAACATTTAATATTTGACAACTATTTACAATGGCTGTTTAACAACCCATAGTAATGTACAGTGATGCAAACTACTCAACTTGAATTGAAAATACGCTATCATTTAAATGTCATGTGATGAGACAAACGTTTTTTACATTTTTGACATATTAGACATACAAACAAGAGTGAATGTGTGCATATTTTTAAATCAAATATTATTTGCAAATAGTTTAAATGGACTACTTCACAACTATAGGCTACAATTAGACCTAGAACTTCTTTTGCTGTTCTTATTTCTTCTTTGTTCCCTTAAATCCATTTTAATCCTTTAATTATTAAAGGAATTAATTATTAAAGGAATTCCTGGGGAATGTGTCTCCCTCGTCTACTTGTGATTCGATCGACCAAAACGCATCTTAATACCAGGTGTAAACAGGGCCTAAAAACACCTCAGCAAATAACACTTCACTAGTGACCATACACAACACTCTAGCATCATAGTCAAGTCAAGTCACTTTTATTTATATAGCGCTTTATTCAATACATATTGCTTAAAGCAGCTGCACAGTGATAACAGGAAAATGATTGTTCAGCTGAAGTCAGTTCAGTGTTGATTCAGGACTGGGCTTAGTTCAGGCAAGAACCACTCACATTTCTTCAGGAAACCTAAATCTAGTTTAACTAATACAATTCTAATGTTTCAGTGCCTTCAGTGGAGGGTTATTTAAGGACATGGTCACAGAAAGAAATGGAGAAAAAACATTCAATGTTCTAAACATTGTAACGGTATAATTTTGTTTAGTAATGCATCCTTTAATTGCACCACACAAACAGACAATAACACACACAAATACTGTTTCCAAGAGAGCTCCCACCCAAAAATTATACATCCCATCCAAACCCACAGCTACGTTTCTAATGCAGCACAGCACCTCCCAGAGAAATTCAGGAAAAAGAAAAGAAAAACAGTGCCAGAGAAGTGTGGTCAGTGAAGAAAAGTCCCTGAAATTAGAGTCTGAAGCACAGTGATTTAATAGGGACATTGAGTTACGTAGCAGGAGATTGACTGTCAACAGGCCGTCTGCATTAAACCATAGCAGGAGGCCACAACTTGAATCACACTGCCTCAAAAACACATCCAGCTAATAAATCGTGGCATGGGCTATACAGGGTCCTGCGACAGGTATAAGAAAGTTTGTGTGTTTTTGTGTGGTGTGCATAACAGAAGGCTTTCCAAGCATTGCAACACTTCAGCTAGCTATGAGAATGAGGAAAGGGAATGTTGGGATAACGTCAGGGGGTTGGGAAAACATTAAGCTGAACCACTCGTATCCCGAAATAAGATGAACTTTGATACTAGTTGGCTTTAAAATGTGCTTAGGTCTACAAATGTTTCATTTAATACGTGCATATAGGGTTGCATTACTCACCACAAATTACTACTTTAATGGGATATTTCACCCAAAAATTAAAATTCTGTCATCATTTACTTGACCTTTTGTTGTTCCAAACATAGAACAAAAAAGAAGATATTTTGAGAAAGTTTTTACCTCCCATGCAATGAAAGTAACTGCAATGGTAACCAAAACTGTCTAGTTAACATTCTTTAAAATACCATCGTTTGAAATTTGCTCATGCTTTTCCAGACTTATTTCCTGAATGTTTTATTGCGACCTGCTTGTATTAAGTCATAGAGATTCTTTTGGCCATTCTAAAGGTGTAATTATATAAGTGTACTTGCAAAGAAATACAGAAACACTTCATAATTATTGTGCTGAGTTGCTTAACATGATCCATTGCTATGTAAATAACAATAACATCTATGTCAGATAGTGTTTCTTCTGGCACTTGCTAATGGATTTGCTCTCCACCAGATTTCAGAGAAATATGAAGTTCCTCTTGAGAAGATGGGAAAAGTCTTCAAGAAATGCAAGAAAGGGTAAGAGAGACAGGGCTGTCAATTGATTTAGTTTTAATTATATATATATACATATTTGGTTACACTTTAGTTTACGGTCCAATTCTCACTATTAACTAGTTACTTATTAGCATGCATATTACTAGGAAATTGGCTGTTTATTAGTACTTATAAAGCACATATTAATGTCTTATTCTGCATGACCTTATTCTACATCCCTAAATCCTACCCAATACCTAAAATTAAAGGGTTAGTTCACCCAAAAATTAAATTTCTGTCATTAATTACTCACTCTCATTTCGTTCCACACTTGTAAGACCTTTGTTCATCTTCAGAACACAAATTAAGATATTTTTCATAAAATCTGATGGCTCAGTGAGGCCTGCATCACCAGCAAGATAATTAACACTTTCAAATGCCCAGAAAGGTACTAAAGACATATTTAAAATAGTTCATGTGACTACAGTGGTTCAACCTTAATGTTATGAAGCGACGAGAATACTTTTTGTGTGCCAAAAAACCAAAATAACGACTTTATTCAACAATATCTAGTGATGGGCTCCGAACCACTGATTTGAAACAAAAGATTCGTAAAGCTTCGAAGCTTCATGAAGCAGTGTTTTGAAATCGCCCATCACTAGATATTGTTGAATAAAGTCGTTATTTTGGGGGTTTTTTTGGCGCACAAAAAGTATTATTATATAAAAAGTAAAAGTAACCACTGTAGTCACATGAACTGTTTTAAATATGTCTTTAGTAGCTTTCTGCGCATCTGAAAGTGTTAATTATCTTGCTGGCAATGAAGGCCTCACTAAGCCATCGGATTTTATGAAAATTATCTTTATTTGTGTTCTGAAGATGAACGAAGGTCTTACGGGTGTGGAACAACATGAGGGTGAGTAATTAATGACAGAATTTTCATTTTTGGGTAAACTAACCCTTTAACAACTACCTTACTAACTATTAATAAGCAGTAATTAGGAGTTTATTGAGGCAAAAGTCATAGTTAATAGTAAGAATTAGACCCTAATCTAAAGTGTGACCATAAATTTAATTCAAATGTATTTTTATTAATTTTTATGAATATATCATAATCCCACACATACTTTGATTAGTCACTGAAGCACAGTCATTCAGGGGTAAAACTAAACCGTCCCACCATCTCTGCTTCGTTTCAGGATCATGGTAAACATGGATGATAACATCGTCAAGCACTACTCCAACGAGGACACCTTCCAGATCCAGATGGAGGAAATGGGAGGAATGATTAAGCTCACACTGACAGAGATTTGAGAGTTATTTTCGAGTCATCCTACAGACTGGTTTACAAAAGTCCACAGACTCTTCCTCTTCTATTAGGATACTAAAGATCCCTCAGCAACTCGCTGTCATCTTTTGGTGTAGTCTAATGAACAGTTTTGGGGTGACCAAGTATATGAGCCTTAAGTACTTTGTGAATTGAAATAATGTAGAGTATCTCTTTCAAGTATCTCTTTTCTTCCAAACACCTAAAAGGTTTTGAGCCATATTTTCTATTTTTCCTGAGTATAAGCAGACAGCTACAGCTTTTTACTATTTCTCATTCATTTTGTGACTAAAAGAGATCACAATAACAATTTACTCTTCGTTTTCCTGTTTAAAGTCATAGCACTGGAGATGCTAATCTCTAAAAAGGACGAATGAACAGGGTGTTACATCTGTAGTAAAATGGGTTTGGGGAATCCTATTTGCTTCACTGTATTGATACAAATACCCTGAGCAGTATTTAGTGAGTACAGTATATTATCCCTTGTGTGTGTGTGTGTGTGTGTGTGTGTGCGTGCACTATGGATTATAAATGTAGTGGAACAACAACTTTATTTTTAGTCATTTCACCCATTTTCAGTCTCAGACTCTCCCCAAAGTCTGGCATTCCTGATAAGAACAAATAAGGTCCATACATCAGGCTCTCTGATCAATCCTTCAAGAGGTATTTTCAAAATGTGATCCACAGAGTATCAGTATAAACTTTTTTTTTTTTTAACAAAACCACAATACAAACTTATAAACATTATTCTGTATTGTTGGTGAATGAATTGTAATGATCTACAAGAAACCCTACAAATTTATAACAGAAATTTGCGATCAATGCTAATGTAATTTATGATTACCAAATTCCTGTAGCTCCCACCATATCAGTTTTGCCCCCCAAAAACATAGATGCACATATCTTTGAAAACCATCAAATAAGTAGTGTTACGTTTTGCTTATTTGGTAACCCAGTAACCATAATATGATGCCCCATAAACTGCTGTTACTTTAGTTGTTTGAGAGGAGCACATATTCATCCTTTCTGTTGTCGCTGATGAAATGTACAGGTTTTAAATGATTTTAAAAATGCTTCTAAATGTTTTCAAAAAATCTCTTTTGCATCATTTATTGTGTATATATTTATTACTGGGATGGGACTTTTTTTTATAACTATAGCAAAAAGCTAGTTTTTCTAAAGTATCTTTTTTTAATTTTTAAATGAAATCATTCTAAATGATCTATTTATGCAAATGGGAGTATTTTTAGTTTGTTATTAATGTCTGATTTGATTAAAATCTGATGTCTGAACGTGCATATTTAAGTGTTCTTATATGCAAAAATATTATTTTCCTTTACTTCTTAATTGTTAGTCAGGCATGTTTCCTTTTGTATCAAATGCCCATCTTAAGCTCCAATAAAAGCCACTTTGGACTGTGTATTTTATTTGGCTGTCTGTGTGTCCTGTGGTTTTCAGCTAGCTGTATCCAAAGTAGTTGTCATGGAAACAGGCTGTGATCCAATATCCCATCTGTCTGGTGGACAGGAAGAGGCCGGCTAAATAGAGAGTGTCTTGAATCAGAAGTGGCCTCAAATACCCCCTCAACCTCAGTTTACCTCCTTTAAGTTCCTTCTTTGAGAAAATATTCACTCTTCAATGACCAGATGACCTGTAATGCACAAAAAATATTTTAATATCACTTAAAACCACTGACAGGCCAGGTGAAGTGAATAACATTGATTATACGGCTGAATTCGGAACCGCATACTAGTATACCACTCTTACTACTAGCATATCTTTCTAAGGCAGAAATAGTAAGAGTTGTATGCTAGTATGGGGTTCCGAATACAGCAAGTATTTAAACTTCATGTGTTGGAAGCAGGACAAATGGGAAAGTGAAAAGATCTGAGTGACTTTGACATAGGCCAAATAGTGATTGCTAGACGAACTGGGTCAGAGCATCTCCAAAATGAGTGATCCAAGTGGTTAGTACCTAGCAAAAATGGTACAAGGAAGCATGCCCGGGGCGACCTTGGGGAGCGAAGGACTAGCCTGTCTAGTCTGATCACGCAGAAGAGCTACTTTAGCTCAAACTGCTAAAAAACTTAATGCTGCCCATGATAGAAAGGTGTCAGAACACATAGTGCATCGCAGTATGTTGTGTATGGGGCTGAGACCGGTCAGAGTGCCCATGATGACCCCTGTAAAAGCACCTACAGTCAGCACACGAGCATCAAAACTGGGCCATGGAGCAATGGAAGAAGTTTGCCTGGTCTGATGTATCATGTTTTCTTTCAGATCAGGTGAATGGCCAGGTGTGTGTGTGTGTGTGTGTCGTTTTTCTGGGGAAGAGATGGCAGCAGGATGCACGATGTGAAGACGACAAGCCGGTTGTATGCTCTGGCCTGCTGGGAAACCTTGGGTCCTGGCATTCATGTGGATGTTACTTTAGCACTTGTCACCTACCTAAAGATCGTTTTCCATGTACACCCCTTCATGACGGTGTTTCCTGATGGCGGTGGCCTCTTTCAGCAGGATAATGTACCCTGCCACACTGAAAAAAAATTGTTCATGAGTTATATGAGGAACATGACAGATTCAAGACATCGTCCTGACATGGATGTGCTGGACTAACAAAATCTACGGAGGCCCTACCTCTCAACTTGCAGGATTTAAAGGATCTGCTGCTAACATCTTGGAGCCAGATACCACAGCACACCTTCAGGCCATCTTCCTAATATTGTGTTGGTCCCCCTTTTGCTGCCAAAACAGCCCTGACCCGTTGAGGCATGGACTTCACTAGACCTCCGAAGGTGTGCTGTGATATCTGGCACCAAGATGTTAGCAGCAGATCCTTTAAGTCCTGTAAGTTGTGAGGTGGGACCTCCATGGATCGGACTTGTTTGTTCAGCACATCCCACAGATCCTCGATTGGATTGAGATCTGGGGAATTTGGAGGCCAAGTCAACACCTCAAACTCGCTGTTGTGCTCCTCGAACCATTCCTGAACCATTTTTGCTTTGTGGCAGGGCCGAACATTGGCCGAAGCATCAAACGCGATGCACTGTGTATTCTGACACCTTTCTATCAGAACCAGTATTAACTTCTTGAGCAATCTGAGCTACAGTAGCTCGTCTGTTAGATCGGACCACACGGGCCAGCCTTCAATCCCCACGTGCATCACTGAGCCTTGTCGCCCATGACCTTGTCACCGGTTCAGCACTGTTCCTTCCTTGGACCACTTTTGATAGATACTGACCACTGCAGACCGGGAACACCCCACAAGAGCTGCAGTTTTGGAGATGCTCTGACCCAGCCGTCTAGCCATCACAATTTGGCCCTTGTCAAACTTGCTCAAATCCTTACGCTTGCCCATTTTTCCTGCTTCTAACACATCAACTTTGAGGACAAAATGTTCACTTGATGCCTAATATAGCCCATCCACTAACAGGTGCCGTGATGAAGAGATAATGAGTGTTATTCACTTCACCTGTCAGTGGTCATAATGTTATGCCTGATCGGTGTCTATATATATACACGCATACACAAACAAACTCCAGTTACATTTTTTTTTTTAAATTCCATTTAAATTTATTTTTATATTTATTTTATATAATTCATTCATTTTTTACTTTTATATAACATTTAAATATTTTTTTCCAACACATACTGTTTTAATCTTTTACATTTTTTTTTTATTTCACAAGTATCACTAGTATTTCTATCCACATTATTTCCGTGAATATAATTTTTTCTCATATTTTACAGTTCCTGATGCTGACAATCAGTGCAGGATTAATAAAGAGCCCATGTGTTGCTGTGTATTTTTTATTTTGAATATATACAAATTTAATTTACCTCTTTTAGTTTGTCAAGGAGATTTAAAGTGCCTTTTTTTGAAGAGTGCGCATGTAAGAATGAGCCTATGATGGAATATAGAAATAAAGCAAAATACCTGAGAAAAATGAGAATTAGTCCTTAGATGCCATGTTTATAGCTAAAATTCTCAAAACAGATTACTAAGAAGTTATTACTCCACCACCTGCAGATAACAATTTCAGCTTCATCCTTACACTTACTCCTTAACAATAAATTTAAGAAGGATAAGTGCTTTTTTATTGCATTTAAATAGGTGCAAGACTTTTAGAGCTGAACAAATCCATAAAGATAGCGTTTTACAAGTTTGTTGTTGTCGTCGTAATATTTTGTGTGATGAACTCTACTTTCACTTTAAGAAAAAGTAAACAGTTTGTTTTATACCTGTGGGCAAGTTTGACTCACTTGAAATGTTAAAATATAGGTCAGGAAGGATATTAAGTAGCCTGTTCTTCCTGTGTGTCTGACTCTATACGCACACAAAAACCCCTATTATGTTGTTTGCTAACATTCTTGTCCTAATCCATTCCCATTCACTTGTACTCAAGTGGGTAAAATGCTGAAAGGCCTGTAAAAAATCCCATGCCGTGACAAAGGATCTGTGGAGAGATTCGGCTTCCTTCTTCTGATAACTGGGTTTTTTCTTCATTCCCCCCTTCTTGTCAAGGGTCACTCTTTACTTGAAATCAGACATTTCAGCTCCTTGCGTCTGAGTTAATGGCTGAAAATGGCCAAAGAAAACAAAGGCAACATATGGAGAAACAATGTAGATCCATCCTGGCCCTATAGGCAGCTGTGACTATTTAAGTCTCGAGGACTGGGCCATGGCCCTTCTGAGTCAGCACACTCTTACTAGATTACCTCAGTACTTCACAGCACAGACACACCCTTCTCTCGCCCACTCGCTCTGACAATTGATTGACAGGACAACAGTCTTTAAGCCCTACTGCTGTAAACTTGAACTAAACCTTGTGTCTGAGAGAACTGGTAAAATATGCACTGCATTCATGCACTGTCATCTTGACCTATATTCTTCAAAACGCATAGGAAATAAATGTGGGGTTATTTATAGTTCACTACGATGGTTGAGGTATGTCATGCTCAAAGACCATGCAGCTGAATTGATCTCTCCACTGGGCTGTCTTGGCCATCTGCCTGCTCTAAAATCACAGGAGCACAAGTCTCAACTGGGCCTGACTATATAAGGCCCATAACAAAACACTAAACATCAAGCAAACACCTTATGTAAAAAAATGTTAATATAAATAATTATAACTTTTCTTTACACTACCATTCAAAAGTTTGGGGTCAGTAAATTATAATTATTATTTGTTTATAGCATGTATTAAATTAATTAAAACATTTATTCAGCAAGGATGATCAAAAGTGACAGTAAAGTCATTTTAAATGTTATAAAAGATTTATGTATTTTTAAAAAGTGCTGTTCTTTTAAACCTTCTGTATGTCAATGAATACTGAAAAAAATGTATCACAGTTTCAAAAAAAAATAAAAAAAAATTCAACATTAATAATATGAAGAATTTAATCTTAAAGGGATAGTTCACCAAAAAAAGAAAATTATCCCATGATTTACTCACCTTCAAGCCATCCTAGGTGTATATGACTTTCTTCTTTCAGACAAACACAATCAGAGATATATTTAAAAATATCTTTAGTCCTCCAAGGTTTATAATGGTTGTGAATGGTGGGCCGCGTTTTGAAGTAAAAAATAATGCATCCATTCATCATAAAAGTAATCCACACGACTCCAGTTGGTTAATAAAGGCCTTCTGAAGAGGACTAAGGATATTTTTAAATATATCTCCGATTGTGTTCATCTGAAAGAAGAAAGTCATATACACCTAGGATGGCTTGAGGGTGAGTAAATCATGGGGCAATTTTCATTTTTGGGTGAACTATACCTTTAAGAACCAACTGGCTGCTGAAAATTTAGCCTTGCTATCATAGGAATTAATATATAAATAGAATATAAATATATTAAAATAGAAAACAGTATTTTATTGCAATAATAATTGGCAATATTACGGTTTTTACTGTATCTTTCATCAATAAATGCAGCATTGGTGAGCATAAGAGACTTCTTTAAAAAACATTAAAACAATACTTACTGACCTCAAACTTAGTGGTAGTGTATATATAAAACATTTATAATATAAATAATATAATATATAATATAATATAATATAATATAATATAATAAACACAACATTTGGTATAGAGATGCACCGATACTAAATTTTTCCATCCATACCAATAGCCGTTTATTCAGAGTGATATCTGCCGATACCGATAACGATAGTTTGGGGGTTTATACTTTATATAATTAATAATTACATTTTTTAAGAAATGCAAATAAAAACTTTATTCTCTCCATCTCATCAACTTGTTTCAGAGTAACTGGTATCAGTTATAAACAAACACATTACTCAAATTAATATTAACACACATTAACTCAATTCTGAAGATTAAATTACTATATCTAAACTTTCTGAATGTTATTAATTCATATTATTACATTAATATTGAACATCAAACTGGTTTCTTAGCATTTTCTTTACACAAATCCAAAATTCAGTGCATTTTCCTGCCCTCTTTTGATTGACAGGATATATCTGCCTTGACTATCAGCTGTTTTTAAACTCTCGATTATTAGCCGATATATCGGTGCATCTTTAATTTGGTATAACCCGCTGTGCGCTTTTTTTGTGAATTAAGCTTAATAATAAATGCAAACGCAATGACTGGTGGGTAAAGATATACATCCATGTGCACTTATTCCCTTCGCAATTTGCAGTGCCCTACGGACAGAACATGTATGATCCCTGTGATCTGGAGTCTCACTAAAGATGCCTGATGACTTTGGAAGATCCAAAGTGTTTTTCCACTTGTTACTGATGTCATAATTCCAAGAAAGTAAATTGTTTTGGAGGATTGATGACTTGTAGTTCTAGCAATGTTATTTAATGTTTTAATGTTGAGCTCCATTTCCAAAATCCTTTCTCCAGGATTTTCCCCAAATCCTGCAAGCAAGCAAATGACCCAGTTCACACTCTTACTGTTTGTGGCATTGACAGAGTAACTCTTTCCCATATATACACTAATCTAGAACAAAGCAAACTGTCACAGTGATGGATCTACTGTATGTAAAAAACAAAACTTTAAATTTTTCCTGTAGGTGTCATTCCTCTCCACCTGTTGTTTATGGTTTTGTGGATGCTTTTTTCAAATGGAGGAGGAGCTTTTACACAAAATGTTCATTGGTCGGTTCCATTGCCATTGTTTTTTCAATACTCATAAATACTTGGTGTTGACATTCATTTGAAGCACTGCAAGTGTGCGTGTATATTTATGGTATGTATATAAAATGTATATTTTGTGCACTTTTCTGCACAAGGGAATGAATTCAAATGCTGAATCAAACCCCCAAAATGGTTCTTAAGCTTCACTTGCTTTGTGTTTGAACAGACACAATTGAAAAAATCCCAGAAGTTCTGAACATGTAAATTTGGTCACATTTATATAAACGTATAGGTGTGTTTGATTAGGGTTGGAGCTGAACTTTGCAGGACAGCGGCTCTCGAAGGACCGACGCTGACCATCCTTGATATAAAAGAACACCACTTTTCAAGTGTCCTTATATAATATTTGGAAATGTTGATGAGTCTGACATGGAACATTTGTGACATGTTCAGGCATATCCAAATGATATGACTAAGAATGTGATTAAAGGTACATTTGAAAATATGCCTCACAAGGTATTTCATGAGAAATCACAGAAGATTGTTTACTGACTCCACCCATCTATTTTGGTTGCATACTGTATGTCCTAGTCTTACATTGTCTTTATACATTATATTGACTTTTTTATGACAGCATAAAGTGTGATTTGTATAACTTCTGTGCACAATAACAGGTCAGATCTTTATGACTGGATCTCAAAAAACAAATCATAAACTTGCATGTAATGCGTATGTGATGCATTTAAAACAGTGTTGTTCTTAAACACCTCCATCATGCAGAAATCAACACAAATGTTTGGGCTTTCTGTAGATAAGAATCACTTAAAAACACTTTAATCATAACTGACATATCTAGCAATGGAAAATACTGGAAAGTACAGTGACGAACCAGTCAGATGATCTGCATAGTTTGGATGGGATACATAGATCTTACACAACTGAAACCTTTTCTATAATTTAAAAAAAATATTGTTTTTAATGTTGTCTAT
This sequence comes from Ctenopharyngodon idella, assembly GCF_019924925.1. Taxonomy (NCBI): domain Eukaryota; kingdom Metazoa; phylum Chordata; class Actinopteri; order Cypriniformes; family Xenocyprididae; genus Ctenopharyngodon; species Ctenopharyngodon idella. The sequence continues at coordinate 16,357,805 of NC_067236.1, read as the reverse complement.
TATCATTAAGGGACAAATTGTGAAGTAAATTTAATCTTAAAGCATGACTTGCATAAATTGTATTCTCATCTCAACCATCTAAGTCACATATGTCACTACGCACAGCAGACCAGATGACTTTGACAAATGTGTCACTCAGCACCTCACATACCTCAGAACAGGATCTGTTCTAAAACAAAACTGACGTTCAGTCCCAATCGTGCCCTTTCACCCAGATACACACCCACTGTAGTGAAGCAAGTGAGGAGTTTCTGTTGATCAGCCTGTTGTCGAGTTCTACGAGCATCTGAATTGCCTGTAAGTGCTGCCAAAACACACACACATGCACCCAATACCTTTTAATGACCGCTGGTGATGAAGAACCTCAGCTTAAGTCTTCAGATCTAAATAAGAGAAATACAGAATATATATAGTATATGTATATGTTGTATATTGAAAGTTACACTATCATGAGACCAGATTGTGTGCATAATACAACACCTCAAGCACAGTAGTATATTTAACACCTCTAAAAATAACTGACCCACGCTCTTCTCTGGACTGAAGCTGTTACGTGAGAACTGGTGTCGGGTGGTGGGAGGACTGGGACGGGTGGGAATGGGTTGACGTGAATAGCATAACCTTTCCTCTAGTTTCTTTACTTTCTCTCTCTCAGTCTGGTTCACTTGTATCACAAGCATGCCTCCCGCTCCTATCATAACTCCTACATTTCCCACACACCTCACGCCGTAATGCTGTTGGCAGAACACAATCGGTCACTACAGCACAGACTGTCTGTGCTTACATGATGCATTCTTCTGCCACTGAACCTGCTGCTTTCCTAAGTGCCCACCAGCAGACAAACTGACATGTGGACTCACATCCTGGAAGGCCAGTTGAGGAGGATGTTTACCGCCATTCTGATTATGTAGTGATTTGACTCATTTCATTGATTAGAGAAGTGACTCCCAACCAGGAGGAACTGCAAAGTATGAAAGCTTGTTTCCGCCATGGAATAATAATTAAAAAAAAAAAAAAGATAACTGCTACTTTTTATCTCACAATTCTGACTTATTTTCTCAGAAATGTGAGTTATAAAGTCCAATTCTGAGGGAAAAAAGACTGACTTTTTTCTCAGAATTGTGAATTTATGGCCTGGTTTCACAGACAGAGCTTAGACTAAGCCAGGATTAGACCTTAGTTCAGTTAGGGCATTTGAGTATCTTTTATAAACGTAGACTAGAAAAAAACATTACTGGTGTGCATCTTGAGACAAAACAATGGCTGTGGCATACTTTAAGATCTGTCAGAGCAAGTTGCTTTCAGTTAAAACAGCTCAAACATGCATTTTAGTCTAGGACTAGCTTAAAGGGTAAGTTTACCCAAAAATGAAAATAATGTCATTAATTACTCACCCTCATGTTGTTCCACACCCGTAAGACCTTCATTCATCTTCAGAACACAAATTAAGATATTTTTGATCAAATCCAATGGCTCAGTGAGGCCTGCATTCAAAATTAAACCAAAATGTTAGGGCTCAATCAAAAGTTTAAAATCATAAAGATGGTTATTTATTTATTTAACAGGCTTAAAAAATAATGATACATCCCCCCCATCAGGTGTCTCTAATTAAACCAAATTGATATAATATTAAAATAAAAATAAAATAAAATTCTTGAACTGCTTCTGTTTGAGAGGAAGTTACTTACTACCCACAGTATTGATTTTTGAAATAATTTTAATAGTAAGCATTTTAGAAATATTAATGATAATCTAGAGTTGTCAAAAGTACTGACTTCGGTACCTAGTCGGTACTGAAATTCTAAAAATGTGACGCTTTGATCACATTCGTAAACACCTCTGATTGGCCATTGTGTTCAGGCGCTCAACAGATATGTCTGTGATTGGCTACAATGATCAACGCATGGCAGCGTTTGAAAGCACAGGCGAGTGTTTGAATTTGAAAGCGGGAGCGTTTGAAAGCAGGCGTCTATCAGCGGACTGGTTTCAAATGCTCCCGTGTGTATCTGTGTAAGCGCTCGGTGAAGATCATCACTGATGATTATTTACAACATTTTTACAGCGTTGATCATTGTAGCCAATCACAGACATATCCAATGAGCTGTGAACACAATGGCCAATCAGAGGTGTTTACGAATCTGTTCAACAGCACTCAAAGCCTCACATTTGTAAAATTTCAGTACCGACTAGGTACCGAAGTCGGTACTTTTGACAACTCTACACTATACATATTGCATATATTTATATTATAGAGTTAAAAGATATACATTTTGGCTTCCTATTTTATTTATCTTAATGAGAGCTATCCTTTTTAAATTCTTTTAATCCTAATACGTTTAAAAATGATGACATTACCATCTATTTGAAGTCATTTTAGAGATTGCTGTGATCAACAGAATGAATTAATTCATAAATTCTGTCACATAGGTTCAAATATTCCTGAGAATAGTCTCCAACCACCTTCATGCTGGTTTTCTACTGGAACATATTATTTCATGAATATTTCATTTACTTAAATAATGCAATTTAGGGGTGTAGAGATCATCATAACATATTTTTTCAGTCATATCTCAAAAAAATAAAAAAAAATAAATTAAAATAAATTGTCATCAATTACTCACCCACATATAAATATTGATCAGGCAAAATAAACAGAAGCTTACAGTAACTGTACTTGCTTGACACGCAAGAACAAACCTGATACGTAACAAACGAGAATGAACCTCATTGGTTCTTGCAGGTCAAGAAAACATGCTTGAGCTTCCGTTTACCACAACTGATGTGTGAGTTGATGAATGTTTATATGTGAATAAAAGCCTAAATTACATCTCTTCATCATATAAAGAGGTTGAGTCTCTTCAGAAAATTTGGACTAAACCACTCAATTCATATGGATTAGTTTTACGATCTCTTTATGAACTTTTTGAAGCATCAAGTGGTACTTGCGTAGCTGTCTATGGAGGGACAGAAATCTCACAGATTTCATCAAAAAGATCTTCATTTGTGTTCCGAAGATGAACAGAAATGTTACAGGTTTGGAACAACATGTGGGTGAGTAATTAATGACAGAATTTTCAATTTTGGGTGAACTAACCCTTCAAGGAAATTCTCTTCAAGTTTTTAATTATTTCCTGACAACTAAAATGACTGATAAATGGCTTAAGGTCGAGATAACATGCTTGGAAACCTGACCGTGTTCACGCTCAGTCTCTCAGTATCAGTGTGTATTTCTAGCAGGAACGGAAAAAGATATTCTCTGAACAGATTTTTCGTTCGAAGAACAGCCTCATCTACAGCACTTTTACAGAATTGTCTATCACCTGTGATCAGAACATCCTGACATTTCCCAGGACGACTTTGTTTAACATCGACTTACTTAAATGTCACTGCTTCTAAAGGCAGACGAATGAGTTAGTGTCACCCCATCCTCTCAGAGAGGGTGTGACTAAAACACTCATGAATTCAGGCAAGACGAGAGGATTTTAGACACATTATCATAAACAGAGATGGTTACATCCACCTCACAACTCCAATAATTATTGTTTTTTTTTTAAAAAGGCCACTAAATGGGTTCGAAATCAGACCAGAGGTTGAGGTAAGACTGTTTATTGTACTAGCACAGTATCATAATAATTGTTGCTCTTTCATGTTTGAGGTTTTGAGTAAACTATACAGACTGTAAACATTCAAACTGTTCTGGGCCTAAAGTGTTGTAACTTGAACACAGTCTATTACATTGCAGGATATATATGTATTTATTACAGGAAACAACTGTAAATTTCCAGGCCTAGAAATGAATATAATCATGTTTTTTTTTTTTTTTTTTTTTTTTGCAAGGACAATTTCTATCTGTGTTTATTTACATATTCATTCAGTTATGATAAGCATCTGGAAAGTCATGGAAATTCACTGTTCATTTGCATTCAGTTGTGTGCAATCATGTTTAGAAATGATCTATTAATTTGTTCAAAAAATACATTAAAAAGGCAATCTGGTGATCATAAATAATAATAATAAAAAATATGGTAACACTTTACAATAAGGTTCAATAGTTAACACTACATTAGTTAACATGAACTGCGCTTCTACAGCATTTATTAATCTTTGTTAATGTTAATTTCAACATTTACTAATACTTTATTAAAATCTTGTTAATATTAGTTAATGCACTGTGAACTAACATGAACAAACAATGAACAACTGTATTTTCATTAACTAACGTAACGAAGATTTGTAAATAGTAACAAATGTATTGCTCATTGTTAGTTCCTGTTAGTTAATACATTAACTAATGTTTAATTAATGATTCTTATTATAAAGTGCTACCAAAAATATCTTATTAAAAGGCTGAAATAGCAGGAAGCTATTTTGTTATAATGAAAGAATCACCTTCACACTAATGTGTCAAAAGTAAATGAGTTAAAAATAGCACATATTTTGCTTTTTTTTAGAGTAACTTTAAGAAAACTCGGTTTTCAGGAATCAAAAATTCTTGATATTTGTTAAAAAAAAAAAATACAGTAAAAAATTGGGTTGAACCGTATTATTATTTTAAAAAAAAATTACAGTGAAAACATTTTTATAAACATTATCATAGATTAATATTATTATTAAGTGTATTACTAAGTGTATTCAGTGTACAAGGCAAGCATTTTAATTCTTCTTAATGATTAAACCACTAATCCACTCATCCTAATAATAATTAGTCATGCAGGTTACATTAAATCTATTTAGTTAATGTTATTAAATTAAATGTTAACGCTACAATAAGGTCTGTTGTATAACAATGAGGTCAATTAGTTGACGTTAATGCATTAATATTAATGAGCAATGCATAAGCAAACAAAAAGTTAAAAATACAACTGCATATTACATCATCAACAGACAACTTTTGATTTTAATAATTATGTTATTAACACTAAGATTAATAAATGCTTTAGAAATATGCGTTCTTAGCTCTTGTTAATAATGTAAGGTTATCAAGTGCAAAGTGTTAATGTTATTAATAAAATTGGTTGTTTTTGCTTCTCCGTGGCTGCGAAGCTAATTTAGCTCCTCGTGCTATGTGTAGGACAATAGCCGTTACCTGTTTAAGATGACTAGGTGCGCAAACATGTTTCACTATTATATAGCCCCTAAAGGCTGCGACCTTTCGCCCAGTTACGTACTCGCAGTTCAGCGAGTTTACAGCGACACTGTTGACTCCCTCCACACGCCCATCAGCAGCCACGCACCCCTCTTCCTCCAATCGTTCGCCTATCACGCACTGATCACGCGCCGGCCTTCACTCCATTGGTCAAGGTCTCACACACATTTGTTTTTCATTGGTGGCGTGTTGCCACCCGCCAGACTGTTGTGAATTTTGTTTTCTTTTTTTTCTGAGGCTTGTTTTACTCAGCTGCTGGTAAAAACGAACTGAATTCCGGTGTGAGTAGCGTCACTGAACGGGCGGAGCAGCTCCATGTCTTTGTTCTGCGCTACTTTTCATTTACTAATTTTTCATACGTTTGAATAGATGTCAACACGTCAGTTTTCTAACATGGAAGAATTATGTGGGGTAAGAGCGGAATATCTCTTTATATAACATCTAATATAGATTATTTTATTTGTTTTAAATGAGTTGCTTGTGATTTACTTACTGGTTATTGCTGATAGTGTTTAACTAGTAATAGAACTGAGGCGCATGACTTTCACTTAATGTTACATTATAACTGACTTAGAATCACGAAATGTTACAATGTATCTAAACACTGTAAAGTTCCAAAAAACATGCCTACGCCTTGGAGTTGACTGGCTCTGTTATAATAAACAATAAGGGTCTGTTGTAGACAGTATACAAACATTCAGTTTCAGAGGGCACCGTTATTCCTGTTAGCCTCATTTAACCCTCAAGTAATCATTGTGTGCTTAATCTTAATTCTCTTGTCATGTCTTTATTTTTGAATGTATGTATACACACATACATTTTTACTATGTTTTTCCTTAGCCTCTTTTGTTGTTAAATTAGTGTAATTCTAGTGTTATATATTTATTAAACTTTAAATATATTTGGTGATAGTTGAGTTTTAAAAAAATATTTAAACTTAGAAAAATGCAAAAGAGAAGTGGTCTTTCTTCCGGACCATATCCCATCAGTGAATTGTATTTTGTCAAGCAGTGAGGCTGGTTGAGATAACCATACTGCACACTATGTGCAGACTGTACAAAAGTGAATCAGGTGCTTAAAAAAAAAAAAAAAAACTGTGGATGCTGCTTACTATTAGTGTTATTTTTTTGAAGAGCAGTGGATGGGATGGGAGGGGCTTACAATCAGTCAAAGTTTTCTGGCCTCTGGCACCGCTCCCGTGTCTATCAGGGGGTTTCAAGTTTTGCTCACAGCCATTTCACATGGCCAGCTTGTGAGCACGTCATTGTTTTGGCTTTATTTGGCAGTGGGAGGTGACTTCAGCCTAGTGATAGAGGGTCTTTGCAGACGGGCTGTGTTAAAAAGGGCTCCTCTGTTAAACTGTCATACTGCTTCTGGATCCATGAATAGATAAAGACAGAGAACGACTTATTCAGGTCCACCCAGCAGCTGAGCTGTATGTGTCAAAGCAACCAGAGGGTTTTCTTTCGTCTTTAACACATTACGTTACATTAGTTTTGTTTTCTTGTGGTTCTCAGGGAGCTCGGATGGAGGTGTGTGAGGATTTTCTGGAAGGGAAAAAGCACAGTGAGCACACTTCATGCAGTGTTCTGGAATACAATGATCTTGAGGCTGCTGAAGCTCTCGTCTATATGAGCTTCTGGAGTCAGATGTCTCCAAAACCCAGTGCCTTCAAACCTCGCCCTCTCACACCAGCGTCAGACTCTTGCGATTCTCTCCTGCCCCCCGAACCACCAGAGACCCCGAGGGACTTTGTCTCGCTCTCTTCACTGGTAAGCAAGACTTGTTTTGTTGAAATGATCTGCTAGAAGGTAAAATATGTACACTTCAAGCTCTGTTTAATTTGTCAACATTCACACCGGGGAAACTCGCGGTCCTCTGGCGCCGCATGGTGTAGCACGAAAACTCTTATCAGAACCGGATTTGTTTGCTGAAAACTTTGGGAGGGTTTTATGAGACCCTGGACAGGTGGTGGTGTTGAGATAAGCTACATCTGCAAACTGAACTTCAGCACAGGCTCCTTTACTGTGATTACACGACTCACCTGTGCTGTAATGATGCTGAGAGGTGAATGGACAAAATAGTACAGCAGTGATATTGCGAATAGAGCATCCATAAGGAAATTCCACGAGATGATTTAGTTGTTTGCAAAAGAGCTTGAATATCACCAATATTATAATGGCCGATATGATAATAAGCGGATTAATATTTTCATGTTATGGTCGGTAAATGATAAATGGCCAATATTAAAATTCTATACTATTTTAAGAAAATTAAATATGACTAAAACCAAATTCATACATGAATGTATGTGAATTAAGGTGTAAAAACATTATAATGTAAAGTATGATACATTTATATTAATTTTGAGAATTATCAGCCATTTATCACTTATCTATCATAATATGAAAAAAAAAAAAAATATCAGTGTATCTGTATTGGCCATTTTATTTGTCATTTTTTTTACAATATCGGTATCTTATGTTATCGGTATCTATCTATCTATCATTTATCTATCTATCTATCTATCTATCTAACTAGATAGATACCGATAACATAAAAATCTGATAACCGATATTGCCCTGCAATTTTAATATCAGCCATTTATCACTTATTGATCATAACAAGAAAAAAACATATTATCAGTGTATCTGTATTTGCCATTTTAATTTTATATTGGTGCACTCCTTAAAAATCTTTAGTGCTAAATTATTTTATATTAATAATTTTCTACAATATCGGTATTTTATGTTATCGGTATCTATAGATACCGATAACATAAAAATCTGATAACCGATATTGCCCTGATATACTGTGCACGTCTTAACTCTGATTGTCTTCTCTCCTCACAGTGTATGACCCCACCACACAGCCCCAGCTTTACTGAGACCTCCAACACCACATCAGTGCCAGCCTCCCCCTCCCCACTTACCCGGCCCTGTCCCAGCCTCCCCAGCCCGAGAGCTGCATGCCCCACCATGGCCTCCATCACTCAGTTGCCATCTTCTGGGGAGCCCACAGAAAAGACCACACCCCTGCCTTGCAGAGCCATGGCAACCAGTGTAATACGCCACACGGCTGACAGCTCCCTGTATCAGAACATTCCACAAAAGACTGTTCCTTCATCACCCACCCAGTCCTGCCAACCCCAGACCAACACCACGACGGCATGCCAAAACAGCAGCAGACTTCTTCCTAAGGAAGACAAGTGCTTCATTACATCATCTCCTCAGCCGCCGCCCCCAACCTCCAGTCCACCAATCATATGCCAGATGTTCCCGGTGGCCCAACCTGGAGTCATATCAGCGACGTTTATTCAGAAGCCCAGCCCTGGGGTGAAGTCTATCTTACCACAGCCACTCCTGATGGGCTCTCAGGGCACGGTGATGTTCGTGATGCCCCAGTCGCCAGTGTCTTCGGCTCCACAGTGCCAACAGACTGTTATGACCCTAGGCAACACCAAGCTCTTGCCTCTGGCTCCCGCGCCTGTTTACGTGCCCTCGGGGCAGAGCAGCACCACGCAGGTCGACTTTTCCCGCAGGCGCAACTACGTCTGCAATTTCCCAGGTTGCCGGAAGACCTATTTTAAAAGCTCTCACCTAAAGGCGCATCTCAGAACCCACACAGGTAAATAATGATCAGTGTGTAGCCTCAACCTCTAAAGTCTAGCTCAAGCAGGTCATCTAACATGTCTTCTGTCTTCCAGGAGAGAAACCTTTTAGCTGCAACTGGGAAGGCTGCGATAAGAAATTCGCTCGCTCTGACGAGCTCTCACGGCATCGGCGAACACACACAGGGGAAAAGAAATTTGTCTGCCCGGTGTGTGACCGGCGGTTTATGCGCAGCGACCACCTCACCAAGCACGCACGGCGACACATGACCACCAAGAAGATCCCATCCTGGCAAACGGAGGTGCGGAACCTCAACAAGATCACCGCAGCCAAGGCCTTGCCCACTGGCACAGCACTACCGGTCAGCATGTTGCTGCCAGCCTCAAACTGACTGTGATGGAGACTGAACTCTAAACCCTCACCAATCTTATGCAGGGACTCGTTTTATGAGGGCAAGGCTGCTGATTCCCTCATGGGCAAAAAACGTGATTATGCACTGGACTCTTTGCTGCACATATTTCGCACTCTGCAATGGAACATTTTGTTTACTATTGTGTAAAAGATTTATGCACTCTTTTGCCAAAGTCTTTGTACTATGTTTGTCTTAAAATGTATTCCTTTTTCTGCTTCTTCTTTTTGTATACATTTATATGTACATATCTAATGGAAATGTATGATGTATGCTAAACTACACAAAATTAGAAAAATATGTAAAAATGTATATGTGGATAATTATCTACACTGTGATTATCATATAATACTTTTATTTAATACTCTTTTTTTTTTATTAAACAGTGAAGATTAAGTGTGTTTTTTTGGTTTTCTTAAGCACTCGAGACTTGTCAAGACTGTTCTGCTTTTCGCTGCTCTTGGCGGTAACAGAACTTACTCACGTTGCTGACATGATGCATCACTTCCTGTCGGATTCGTGAGGTCTGTGTACTGGAACTTTTGTCTCACGCATCATCTTTAAAATCTCAGCAGCAAGTTGACACGTTATTTCATTCGCTGACAGTAGCCATTAGCTCAGTAAAAAGTTTACAAAGTTTACCCTTTATTTAAAATAAACTCATCTGAATGAACAATATATCATTAGTTTATTATAAAGGAAGAAGTTTCAGTCGACGTGTTTTGATAATGTCCTTATTATTAACTCCTTCTATATATATATAGTAAGTTATGTCTTGTTATCATTTGCCAGACCTATACTAGTTTTGCAATGGACATTGCGAAATTACAAAAAAAGAATGTTTTGTTCCTTATTGCTCACCTCAGGCGGGGAATAAATCGTGTGCTTTCCATTAATGCTAATGTTCCCAAAAAGACTGAGTCCGGATGTGTGTAATTATTGCTCAGACCACTGTCAAACTGTGAAAATATGCAGTGGCGCACTCCTGCGTTTAAACAATGGCCAATCACATTACAAGACTAACTGTAGTTCTGGGAGGCGCGACCAATCAGCTTTTAGAATGCTGCCCCGCCTCCTGCCTTACTGACACACTTCTTTCCCCAAGCATGAAGAAGCCTTCACTCGACTGTCCAATAATGCAGCAACAGCGATACCGTGTGGCTAATAGCGTAATGTATTTTTTCTTCATCTAGGAAAGGCGCGTTTATTGAGAAGGTAATAAAATAAACGAATAATAATACATTTCTGCTATCATAGGCCAGGCAGTTTAATATTGTTTAAAATACTGACTGGACAAAACAAGCTACAAAACCTATCTACTCTTCCATTTTGTGAATGTGTTTCCCTTTATCCTGTTGGGTGCTTTCCTTATCACTCAACACGAAAATAACAAAATATTTATCAAATATATTGATATTAACTTGAATTATTGAATGGAGACTATAGGATCCATTCATACAGATTTTCATCTCCATCCATTGAATTGTCACTAGAGAAATAGAGAAATTGTCCTCGCTGTGAAAAGATGGATCTCAAAATCATACAGTTACTGCTGTAAAGGGTTCAGATATGCAAAAGATGCGGGAAAAAAGAATTTGCAGGACCTGGAGGATTTTTCTGAAGAACATTGGGTGGGCAGTTTAACTGCTCAGGACAAACAAGGGACAAAAAACAGCTGTGGATCATCCAGGTAACTTTCAAGCGGCACTGTATATATATATATATATATATATATATATATATATATATATATATATATATATATATATATATATCTCACACATGTTTTAAATGCATGAGGAGCCATTACCTAAAATGAATAAAGACATTTTAAAGGGGACCTATAATGCCCCTTTTACAAGATAAGTCTCTGGTGTCCCCAGAATGTGTCTAAAGTTTCAGCTCAAAATACCCCACAGATCATTTATTATAGCTTGTCAAATTTGCCCCTATTTGGGTGTGAGCAAAAACATGCCTTTTTTTGCATGTGTCCCTTTTAATGCAAATGAGCTGCTGCTCCCACTGCTTTCCAGAAGAGGGCGGAGCTTTAACAGTTCATGCTTCGGTTGCTCAACAACAACAAAGCTGGAGAATCTCACGCAGCCAAAATGACGATTGTCAGTAACGGTGTTTACCTTACATTGTTCAAACCAGAGTCGGACACTGATGGAGAGACTTTGTTGCATGTTCTTGGGGGCAGCGTTTACGGAAATTTTGGGGTTTGTGATGTCATCAACCCAAGAAGCTTGTTGTAGTCCCTATCAGCCATTTGTTGTAGTCCTTTAAATTTCTGTAAAAGAAAATATCTCCCTTTGCATTGAACTTTGAGCGTCGTAACTTTGTAGATGTTGTTTATGCTCAAACAGGAACATTACACACTAAGTAAAGTTAAAGAAGTAAAATCATAATCAAGGACCCCTTTAAAGAAAACCACACACAATACCTGATTGATTCATGCAGATTTTCATTGTGACTCAAAATAAATTGTATTCAGCATTATGGAGGCCATTCAATCTGCTGAACATATACATCAGCATAGTTTAGGGTAGTTGGGGCCTCCATGGAGCCACTAAAAACTGCTGATGTGCATTCCTGTCTTAGACGGGTGGAGGATTTTGGAAATGTGGTCAGGAAATGGAACTAAATTATCTACTCCATATGTTTTTCTCTCAGGCAATCTGCTTTACAGAATAATATTCTATGAAAAAAAAAATGTCAAAAGGAAAGTACATGTTTTATTCCATTGAGGGATAAACAATCTCTTAAAGAATTAAGGCAGCGGCGATGGACTGAATAAGTAGGCCATATATATATATATGCCTTAAAATGAAACATTTCATGCCATAATATCAGTGATAGATATAAAAATGATTTACAATGCTTTGTAGTGATCAATAATTCTTCTCATACATCATTTTCTCTTTTCTTAGTTGTCTCAGCAGATCCTTAATATGTTCGTTAACTAAACTCCCTCTCGATTGTGTTCATGAGGTCTTCTTCTGAAGCATCATACGTGATAGGCAAGGCCAGAGATGAGCCCCCACCAATTCCATAACCTCTAAAAAGAATACAAAAGAGGATTTCATATAGTTAATACAGGGGGTTTTCCTTTTCAGTAGAAACTAAAATTATCAAATGATAAAAAGTACTGTAAAATACATCTATGTTTAGTTTACCTCTAACATTAAAAAGAGGATTTCATGTTGTGTTCCGGTCATTTTGACCCAGAGAGGATTTTCGTTTTCCCGAAAAAATACTAGTTAATGTTATCACATTGGCCTTGCTCACACAGTATATAACAACTTTACAAATTTTCTTTAATAATTTTAGTACGTTTAGTAATTTTAGCACCTTACATATGCTTATAAATATTTAATTTGGCTATTATTCAATATTTTTTATCAACTTTCTTTCAGTTACCACAGGTTTTGTATTCCTATTTGGAACTAACTGATCTGAGCTTATGCACCTCATTTTTTTTATATGAATAAGCTAGAGTCAAATTTTTTTTGCTCAAAAACCGAGGTGCATAAAGAATTAAAACACCTGTGCTAGGTGTTTTAATTCTTTAAAACACCTAGCACAGGTTGACAAAAATAAGTTGACAAAAAATATTGTTGACAACAATATTTTATTAACAATAACAATAACATTAAGTTGACAAAAATATTGAACCCAATATTTGGTGATAATGTAGCACCAAGGATTTTCTCAGCACAGCACCAGGTTAAAGGGTTAGTTCACCTAAAAATGAAAATTCTGTCGTTAATTACTCACCCTCATGTCATTCCACACCTGTTAAGACCGTTCATCTTCAGAACACAAATTAATTTGGTAGTTTTCCATTGCCAGCAAGACAATTAACATTTTCAATGCCCAGAAAGGTACTAAAGACGTATTTAAAACAGTTCATGTGACTACAGTGGTTCAACCTTAATGTTATGAAGTGACAAGAATACTTTTTGTGTAGTAAAAATAATGACTTTATGACAATATCTAGTGATGGGCGATTTAAAAGCACTGCTTCATAAAGCTTTACGAATCTTTTGTTTCGAATCAGTGGTTCGGAGCATGAAAGTCACTTGATTTCAGAAAACGAGGCTTTGTTACGTGATAAGTGTTTTGAAATGTCAATGGTTCACCACTGGGGGGCGTGACCTTGGCAGTTTGATACGCACTCCGAACTACTGATTCGAAACAAAAGATTTGTAAAGCTTCAAAGCCTCATGAAGCAGTGTTTTGAAATCACCCATCACTAGATATTGTCATAAAGTCATTATTTTGTTTTTTTGGTGCACAAAAAGTATTCTCGTCGCTTCATAACATTAAGGGTGAACCACTGTAGTCACATGAACTGTTTTGAATATGTCTTTAGTACCTTTCTGGGCATTGAAAGTGTTAATTATCTTGCTGGCAATGCAATCCTCACTGAGCCATCGGATTTTAAGAAAATATCTTAATTTGTGTTCTGAAGATGAACGAACGACATGAAGGTGAGTAATTAATGACCGAATTTTCATTTTTGGGTGAACTAACCCTTTAAAGGGATAGTTCACCCCAAAACGAAAATTCTGTCATCATTTACTCACCCTCAAGTTGTTCCCAACCTGTGTGAATTTCTTTCTTCTGCTGAACAGAAAATTTAGATATTTTGAAGAATGTCTGTAACTAAGCAGTTGATGGACCCCATTGACTTCCATATTGTTTTTCATATTATGGAAGTCAATGGGGTCCATCAATTGTTTGGTTACAGATATTCTTCAAAATATCTTCTTTTGTGTTGAACAGAAGAAAGAAATTCATACAGGTTTGAAACAACTTGAGGGTGAGTAAATGATGACAGAATTTTCATTTTTGGGTGAACTATCCCTTTAATGCACGGGGTTTTCATTATTAATAGACGTCAAATGATAAATTATATCGTAAAATCGTTCAAAATACCTCTTGAAGCGGCATCACTTTGTTTAACTCTGTTAAACATGAACATTTGAATTAACATTACAGACCACTGCTCTCAACCAAACACAACACTGGACACAACCTAACTTCTTTCAGTGGAAATGATGTGTGTCACTAGTAAGTTCAGATCAATAATTGATGGAACACACTTACGAAGCTGTTGCTGTGCTCTCTATGTTGGCACAGCTCAACCGGTCCTCCAGAGGCCTGACCTATTCAGAAAGCCAGGAAATAGATAGGGATTCCACTTAAAGACTTTAATAGTTTCTATTAATAATTCATAGTTGATTCTAGTTGCCTATTGGAAACAGATGAGGCCTTATAATTCTAACATGGGTAAAAACGCAGCAGCCATACCTTTTCATGAATGTTTGAGGTTGGTTTGTTCACTTTATTTTTGTCCTTAAATTCGCCCTTCGTCACATAACCATGTTTACTGCCACTGCAAACGTTGTTGCTGTCTTGTATTTTGGCATAGTAAAGTCCAGACGACTTTGCTCCAAATATTGGCATCATATAAGAAGTCCTGTTCAGTGTTATATCATTGTTGTCACACTCAGCGAGAATTCTGTCCACCTCCACCGCAGGATCATCGGCTGAAAACTCAGAGTCCTGCCCGTCACTGTTACAGTCTCCCTGGGCTCTTCTTCTGATTGACACGCGCCGATCTGAAGTTTGGGTGTTCGAGGGACCAAACAACTGACTTCCATCCCGGTGACTGCCGCTGCTGCAGACGTTTTCCTCTGTCACTGACACAGGTGCGACTTTTTTCATCCTGCTTTTTGCTGTGCCCATCTCTCAATGCTCTCGAGTGCCAAACTATTACAATAGCAGACTTTCCAATATGACAAAATAAAAAAGACGACACAAATCCTAAGAACATTTTAAGTAGAAACAAAGATGGAAACGCGAAAATCTTTTCATTTTATTTTTCATTTAATCGTGCAGTCTTTGCAACCAGTGACGCTACGCAACGCTCTCATAATCAGCAAAAGTATGCGCTGCAAACGCGACGCGTCCGTGAGAGTTGTGGATGACGTCGTCACTCATTCGACCAATCAAAGACTTTGTTTACAAACTGCAAGCGTCGCTTTCAACTCTGCCATCTGTCATGTGAGTGAACTGGAACAGCTGGGTGACAATACAACACAAGAATTGCTGTTTGACAAAAAAAAAAAAAACCCAAACATTTAAACCATTAAAAAATATTTAAACAGTCATTAGACCCATTCCTTTATACAACGTTATTTTTATTATATAACATTCATTTTCAACACATTCACCACAGGGAGTGTTTAATTTTAAGATTTTAAAATGATTCCCTAGATGTTTACATGTCTTCACTGCAGTGTTTAGTTTGATGTGAAAATGAATTTTAATAATATTTAAAGCTGCAGTGATATTTGGGCGCATGTAACAGTTTAATATAGATATGATATGAATTAAGTAGATCATTTCAGAACATTTTGGACTATATTCAAACTCTATGAGAGCTTTATAAAAAATCTCAGATACAATATTAACATTTTGAACAACAGTTTTTTTTATTTAATTTCTTATTATCACAGTGAAATTGAGATTAATATCAAAATATATTAGCTAAACAAATGCCTTACAAATAAATACATATACAATTGAAAAAAAAAACAAAAAAAACAATTCCAGTCTATTCCAGGTTTGTTTAATTACAGCTCTCCAGCACTAAATAAAACCGATGGGAAACACAATCAAATGGAAAAAGGAAAATGTTTAATTGTACTATCCTGATATTATGTAAAAATGCTAACTAGTAGCTACGGTTTATAAAAGACATTTTAGACACCATAAAGTCAATGACAGTTTATTCATTAACTACTGCACAGCAGTAGGTTATTTAAATTGTTATTAATTCAGCAGAGACAACTGTACAAATTGTTATTACTTAGAAGCATTGTCCCGGGCACTGTGAGAAGGGGGTCGGGCACACTATGTTTAACAGATTACACGATCTGTTCTTTTCAATCAAGCTAATTTGGTGAGTCTATGGAGATTCCTCGTTGTGCCTCATAAATTCCACGGTTACTGTGTAGCAGTGTAAGCATCCTGTTTGAATCCTGTCATGGTAACGCAGTGGTAAGGTATGCTAGTTCCCCTATCACTGTATGGTACAGCGCTCATGCGGTTGATCCTCACTGGCAGGGCTGCTGGGGGTCTGGGTTTTTCTTTTGCCTTTAGATGGGGCTGCTGAACCGTGATCTATAATGTGCTGCAGTAGGTCTTTACTCTCACTAGGTGGCAGGTTATAGAAGAAGTACTGCGGTGCCATCTGAATGAACCTGTCACGAGCAAACAGCAAATAAACCATTAAATTACAATGCACAGAAGAACGAATTGTCCAAATGGAACAAATTGGAACACTTAATTGAACACATGGTTGAAGAAAAGAGAGTAAATAGCTTGCTAACCAAATTAAAAAAGCTTCATAAGTACATTTAAATAAAACAAAAAGAATTTAAGTTATAAGAGACTGTGAGCTAAATTAAATTATAACATTACATTATTAATGCCTGATTATTTACAATCCATTGCATGTTTTCTAGACAAAGCAGATGATCCAGTACTTACTCATGTGCTGAGATCTGAGAGACGGTTCTGATGCAGTTGTTCTCTGACAGTGTGTGCTCATGGTACAGAACCCATTCTGGCAGATTCTTCTTGTGCATCTCGGTTCCGTAGCCAGACAGCGGGTGGATCTGAGCCACATGTTTATGGGTTAGCATGAAGTAATTCCCTGACCCGTCAATGTCCCTCGCCACCTGGAAAACCCCACACAGATTAAACAATGGAAAATGCACTCATGCAGTGTTAGGAGCACTAAAGAGACTTAAATACGTAAATCACTGTGCCATTTACTAATCTGCTTTAATCACAGATGTTACTGTGCCAAGGCAATAATTTGAAAGAGAATTTGTGCACCAATTTTTACTGTTGTGCATTTAACAATGCATTTGAGAAAGAGATTAATCCTTTTTCTTGTTCAGTTTTAAAGCAACAAAGCACAGCAATATATTAGATTTTTCCAAAGTGCATATAGTACAATATTATTATTAGAGCTGTCAAGCGATTAAAATGTTAAATCTTTTAAATGTGGCGACACACATCAAATTTGGCTGAGAGATTACCCCCAAAAGATAATTTAAAGTCATTATTGTGTTAAATGAAAAAAGCATTAAATAGACATTACAAAAAGTAGCTTTAGAAAAAAAATACTTTATTTGATTCAACATAGAATTTTTTACACATAAACCTTTCAGCGGCCATGAGGGTGAATAAATGATGACAGAATTTTCATTTTTGGGTGAACTATACCTTTAAAGGGGCTTTTATTAATATGGATATATGAAATATTTTTTTTATGAAATGATAAATAAGAAACTAAAACTGACAGTAGGTGGTGGTAAATGAGTCATTGAGTCTTTCATTTAATGTGTTCAAACAGCTGATTCATTCAGGAATTAAGTAAATGTCTCTCTTTATAAATGGGTCATTGAATCATTGATTCACCTGATTGATTCGCTCAAAACGAGGATTCATTCAGAAATTAAACACCGCTGTGTGTTTTTTTTGGAGACATACAGCGTTTCTGCTCTGGGTTTATATTTCATTGGCAAAATTGAGCAAAAGCAGACAATATTGTGTCTAAAATATAACACAATATTAACTTCTTATTTACTGTTGTTTAAAATCAATATCAGATATGTATTTGTGCAATTCGGGACAAAAACAGCACTTGTGTAATACTGATTAACGTTATTATGATATAAATATGAGACAAAAACTCATACAGGGGCATTTTTGCCCTGATATCTTGTATTTTAGTACCATTTTAACTGCATTCTGTAGGCTCCATCACACAGTGAGTTGTTGACCTGTTTTATGTTCGTCACCATCAACTGTATGAAATGTAAGATGAACTACGTATTTCTGGGGTGGGGCGGGTGTGTTAAATGCGTTAATAATTTTAACGTGTTATTTTTTCCCATAACTAATTAATTAAAGGGGACCTATTATGCTCCTTTTCAGAAGATGTAATATAAATCTCTGGTGTCCCCAGAATGAGTCTGTTAAGTTTCAGCTCAAAATACCCCACAGATCATTTATTATAGCTTGTCAAATTTGCCCCATTTGGGTGTGAGCAAAAACGTGCCGATTTTGTGTGTGTCCCTTTAAATGCAAATAAGCTTCTGCTCCCGGCCCCCTTTCCAGAAGAGGGCTTTAACAGCCCGTGCTTCGGATACTCAGCAACTCAAAACTAGAGAATCTCACTCAGCCAAAATGTCAGAAATTGTCAGTAACAGGTGTTTAGCCTTACATGTTCGAACCGGACTCAGAGAGACTCAGGAAGAAGTTACAACTTTTAGAATGCAACTGGACATTTCTGAATGGTTAATGGATAAATTTATGTAGTTGTTGCGAAGTTGATTCAACTCTTCACATGTGCCGTCATGTTAATCTTTGGGCAAATCCAGCGTTGAACTGACCCTCGTTTATGAAGCAGTCCGGTGTTCTGACGAATAATGCTACCTATCAAATTGTGCTACCAACACTATATTTTCATTGTGCTACCTACTGTTTTAATGGGAGGTAGCAAAATCTGAGCGGGTAGCACAAATCGTCACACTGGTGTAAAATGATTTGCGCTAATGTATAACACTTTTTCCGACACATTTCCTTTATAAATAAAATTCAACCACGGTGTCCTCAGTGGCTCAGATGCTGGAAATCTACGGAGACTCTTATGTTCATTGGTACATTCAATAACATAATATTTATAAATGTTTTTTGGGGCAGACATTGTATATCTCCAGCTGCTACAGCGAGGAAACAGAAATGGCGAACTGCTGTGGCTCTCACGGGGTGGTATCTATGCTAATAGGGCAGATCGTCACCAGTCATGGCCGGGGTTTCCCCCTACTCTCACAAAAGAGTAGGGGAAATCTGGAACTGCACATTTAGAGAGACTGTTTATGATTTATGGGGATTATAAAAAAAGTAATGGGTTGATTTTTACCATTATAGGCTGGTTGTTTACACACACTGTGGACACACATCTATCTTCGAACACCTTATAAAAACGAATTTTTGCATAATAGGTCCCCTTTAAGTTAACGCATTAAATCAAAAGCCCTAATTATTATGTATATCATGTATATAATCTCTATATCCATACCTGCATGAAGAAGCCAGCTAGTAGTGCACGTCTGATGTTCAAGCTGTTGCTTTTAGAGCCAAAGTCAGGTAAGGACACTGGCAGCTCTATCCGCTTCAGGATTTCTGTTAGCTCAGAGCGTATAGCATCTGCTGTCTGAAGAGCAGCCAGACTAAGGAAATGGTCTTCACACCACTGTTCCACGCTAGAGTCTGAAATACAAATGTGAATGTGAAATCGACACTTTATATATTATAATCAATAGATTTTGTTGGTCAGTGTATTTTAATTTACCACATTGGCCATTGATGTATATGCATAATAGTTGCAAAAGATGCACAAAAATCACTCACATGGCCCTTCCTTAGCATATCTGTAAGCATTAAAGATGTTAATAAGGGTGAAGTGGTCTCCTTCTGCATGCTGGAACCTCTGATGACACAGTGAGGCTTTCTGTCTCATTTCCACTGGGGGTGTAAGGAAACAGCTCGGAGCTAAATTACAAAGAGAAGGAGCAATTAAAAGCTTGAGAATAATTTTTGTTCATTATACATTTTTTATAATAATAATTAAAAAACAAAATAAATATTTTGAAAAGCATTGCATATTTTAGTTAGTACAGAGTAACTGAATGTATTAGCAGAGGTTGAATTGTCCATACATTTTTATGGGGTTAAAAAGGTACAATCACTTTGGTACAACAACAGTTATCTGACATCACTTCCAAATATAACTGGATGGAGCAAAGACATATTGGAAGTGCAGACACATGGTGGTACACCTGTTGAGTGGATTGTACTGAGACAGGATTACCTGTTAGCATGGCAGCGATGGTCAGCACTTCACTCACACAGTCAAATTCACAAGACGCAAGCAAAGTCTTAGCCATCTGTGGCTCGAGAGGAAACTCTGACATGATAATTCCAATCTCAGAGAGATTTCCGTCATCATCCAAAGCAGCAAGATAGTCGAGTTCCTCTAAAGCTTGCATGAGGCCTTCTGGATCTATGGTAGAGTGAATTCAAATATGTAATATATTTCAAATTATTAATCAGTTTTCCAAGTGTGCCATTAATCTATTCTAGAAAAATATGCCGAATAGTTTAGGCTGATTAAACAAAAACCGACCCAGTGTTGTTATTGTCAACTAAAACCATTCAAATCAATTTTGTTAAATGAATTAATGAAAATTAGAAATATTATATAATAAAGTTAAACTTAAAAAATGTTGCCTTGGCTAACCAAACTAACCAAAATAAAATATTTTTTTTACTATAGTTGAAGTATTATAATTATTGAAACTCAAACTGAAATAAAAATAAACCAAAGCTAAATAGGAATATTAAAAAACAAAAACTAATAAAAATGACAAAAGCACTTAATAAACTTGTTAATACTTGAAAATTAAACCCGAAAATATAAAAATAGTTATTTCAAAAATTAATAAATATTATAATTGACTTTAAATAATACTAAAATAACATTGAACTGACCTAAATAACGTAATTATAGAAGCTTGAAATAAAAAAAGGTAATTGCGACTTTAACTGAAAGTAACTTCTACTGACAGATCTTAAAATATGTCAGTGCCATTGTTTTGTCTTAAGATGCACACCAGTAATGTTTTTTTCTAATGAATATTTATAAAAGCTAATTAAATGCCGTAATTGTACTAAGGCCTAATCCTGGTTTAGCCTAAGCCCTGTCTGTGAAACCGGGCCTGACTTTATAACATGCAATTGCGAGTTATAAAGTCAGAATTGTGAGTTATAAACTCGCAATTGCGTGATATAAAGTCAAAATTGCAAGTTATTAAGTCAGAATTGTGAGTTATAAAGTCAGAATTGTGAGTTATAAAGTAAAAATTGCGAGTTATAAAGTCAGAATTGTGAGTTATAAAGTAAAAATTGTGAGTTATAAAGTCAGAATTGTGAGATATAAACTAAATGTCCAATTGTAAGCGGAAAAAAGACTGTGGAATTCTGACTTTATAACTCGCAATTGCATGTTATAAAGTCTGAACTGTGATACATAAATGCGCAATTCTGAAAAAAAAAAGTCCAAATTGTGAGATAAGTAATCACAATTACCTTTTTTTATTATTATTTAATGGCAGAAACAAGCTTCCACAAGTAATTAACTAATAAACAATAAATGAGTGATTGTTTTCATATTCAACATTTTATCAGTTTATCCCACAAAGCCTTGCTTTCATACCTGTCATGGCGCTGCTCTGAATAAGGTCTATAGTTAATTTTAAAAACCACCTGAGCAAGTATTATTGTGGGAATAAGTCAAAGGGTTATCAACTGTTCCATATAGAAACGTTTGTTAGTCCGACCGAGTAAACAGACAATAAACTCTCAATAATTTCTGGCATCATAACAAAAGCGCCCCACATATTTCCTCAGTTGCATCATGAGATAAACAAGTTCATCTAGTTCATCACACCATGCTGTTTTCACAGAAATGCTCTTTTCGTAGCTCCATTAATGATGCTGCTCATCTGAATGGTGCGTGTTATGGAAGCAGGTTATCTCCGGAACAATGAACGCAGTCAGAGCGCTGTCGGCTCAGCTAAAGCACGGCTCACCACCTCTTAATACCAGCAGTGAGCAGAACAGGCCCATCTGCACCCTTACTGTGAGCCAAGAGAACCTGGCTGATCCCAGCTTTGCTGGGCTGCTGTAAACAGCGGAGAGTGAACAACTTGTTTGTGTTCAGATGGACTGCTTAGATTCACGTGAGGGATTCTAGTGTAAGTGTATGAATTATTGCAGCTATCTTCACTTTGTGGAAAATATGCATACATTCACTGTTTAAAATTTAGTATAGCTACAGAGATATTTCAATATTAGTGCAAAAAATCCCTTGGAGCCCCGAGCGATCTATGATTTGGAAGAGATTTGATTGTATAAAAAGGATCTCACCTGGTCTGTCAACGAAGTCACAGTTGCTCAGGCCAGCAATTTCCATGCGCTTTAGGAAGAGCACAGTGGAAGTGATGTCAGACTCAAGAATGTGAGGGACGCTCTCAACAGGAAGTGACGTGTCCTCTTGATACAGACAGAAACACTTGCCTGTGTACATGAAATATCTCAGTCATATGATTTAATACATGCCAGAAACACTTTTATTTGAAGTAAACATAAACGCACACTATCGTTCAGAAGTTTTGGATTGGTAAGATTTATTAATGTTTTTGAAATAAGTCTCTTATGCTCACCAAGGCTCCATTTATTTACTGAAAAATACTAAAGATGCCCCAAGGTATCGTTTTTTTAAATTTTTTATTTTTGGATCATTTTACAACCATCTGCATATGTGTGTGAGAAGTTCGCACACATCCATAGCACGTGCCCGGAAAGCTACGTCTCAGATAGCACGCGAATACTGAATGGAGTTGTCTTTCACTTCTTCTAATTCACACAAAATTATATCAAAATGGCCGCCTTGGAGAGTATCCTCGTAAACATAGTCGGTTACGTCTTAAATTAACGTAAACACCTGAGAAATAAAAACGCTTGTGTAACAATATATTGGATCTGTGCAGCTCTTAAAGTGACAGCAGTCTGCTGAATGTTAAATGGGTCCAATCCATGTTCATTAAGGATGTAACGAAGCACAGCGAGTCGGTTGAAAATCGATGAAAATACGGGACGATTCAAGTCGGTCGAGATGTTAAATGAATCGCGATACACATTTTAAACTGCAGGGGCACTGTCGCTGATTACTGTGACGCGCTTTACAGGCACGAGAGTAGCGAGCAAGTCGAGCATCAAGCGCAGCACTGGTAAACGCTGATGTTAAGGACGACCCATCCTCATTCAAATGCAGGATTGGCGGCATTTACAAAGACTTACTAATACATTATTAAAATCTTGTTAACATTAGTCAATTCACTGTGAACTAACACGAACAAACAATGAACAGCTGGATTTTTGTTAACTAACATTAAGGAAAAGATTAATAAATACTGCAGCATATGTATTACTCATTGTTAGTTTATGTTATGTAATATAATGTTAACATGACACCTTACTGTAAAATGTTACTGGATTTTTTAATAACATGTAAATTATTATAGCATATTTTTCTAAATGTGTTCAAAAGTAATTCTTGAAAGTGTAAAGATACAAATTATAGCAAATATTAAAATCTTGCCTTTATAGCGATGTGAAACCTCTGTTACTGTTGTACTTAGATTTTACTTTTTATATGTGCAGCCTCTTGACCAGACAGACACAACAGGAGCTGAGCCGAAACAAACCTCCTCCCGAGAAAACAGCATTGGAAGATCTAACTGGAGGGACTTTTTTGAGATTAGTTCTAAAATTTAAACTTAGTTTTGTTATTTGACCCAAGATATTTCAGTTTCACAAAGAAATATGTAGCATTTTTTCTTAGAAATAATAAAATAATAAACTTTAAAATAAGTACATCCCTAATGTTCATTACAAATTATTTGATGATGCAGCAATAAACTAACTTGTATAAATTAATGCATGCATTTTTGAACTTTAAATATGAGAGCAAGTGCAGGGGTGCACATAACTTTTTTGGTCTGGTTCTCAAGGGAGCACCTGGAGATGTTGCTTGGTACTCACACTTTACGCGACACACTTATCCTAAAAGCTCTCCTCATCACTTTCCCCCTGACTGCTCTCCTCACTATCTTCTTTTCTCTCGAACATGGTAGATGAAGATAATGATTTTTTTATTTTACTAACATTAATGACACAGACAACAGCAAAGGCTGCTGTCACTTTAAGAAGGAAAGCACGGACTGAATAACTGACACACATCCGGTTTCTTTCTCAACTGTTCACTTACGACATAACCAAGAGAATACTTGCCGAGACAGGTATTTTGACATAATTTTGTGTGTATGTGTCCGTTCAAGTGCAAGTAAACTCGAAAGAGAAATTAATTTGGTGTTCGAGCGCTGTCTGACTGTCTCTCTCTCTCGCTGCGTGCACGCGTTTTGTGGGTGTGAGGCTGTGAGCATAGATAACAGCTCACGAGTCCCAATTGTCGCCTCTTCTCCCGCTTTTAAAATCATTTGAATGTGTTAATTGGCGAGACAAAACACGTCCAAATGATAAACTTTCACTCTATGATGGTTAAATTTAGCAGTTAATCCGCGAATCACATGCGTGCGAACCGTTGGACCTTATCCGTACGGATCACGGATTAACTGCGATCTGTTGCACACCTAATAATAAAAGAACACACTTATCATCATGATTGCTATCTTACCAGAGATGGAGAAAAATCCTACTCCAGTAAGTAAAGTGTCCCTGTGAACCGGTCCTCAAAAATGTTGGTACTCAAAAGCGCTTCCCTCCATGTTTTCTGGTGCGCATCGTTTATTTTACCGAGCATGCGCACCTGCGTACCACTTATGTGCACCCCTGAGCAAGTGACAAATATCGACATCGGTATCAGGACAATAATTGTTTGTTAAAACGGGTATTGATATTGTGAAATATTTTTAAAATTTAAAATAGCTGTTTACTGTTTTAATACATTTAAAAAAATAATCCATTCCTATGATGGCAAAGCTGAATATTCAGCATCATTACTCCAGTCTTCAGTGTCACATGATCCTTCAGAAATCATTTTAATATGTCAGGCCCATTTTGGTGCTCAAGAAGCATTTCTTAATGTTGATAGCAGTTCTTAATATTTTTGTGGAAAAATGTGATAAATTTTTTTCATTGATGAATTTAAAGTTCAAAAGAACAGCATTTCATTGATGTAGACATTTGTTTATAATATTATATAATATATATATTATATATATATAATATCTTTCAAAAAAAAAAAAAATACTACCTCAAACTTTTGAACAGTAGTCTATGAGGAAATATTTAATTATTTTAAAATCAGTTACATTTTATTTTAGAATTTTAGAAAGCAAAAAGCCCTCACCTGTTGGGCCTGCAAGTTGTTTGCGGCTCTCAGCTTGGCTCTTGCTGATTGGTCGGATAACAATGGAGTCGGCTCTGATTCTAGGATTGTACACCTGTCACAATGAAACATCACAGTTTCATGCCCACCAATCAAAATGTAAATATAAAACAGAGCTCATAATAAGGAAAAGTCCGTAAAGTTCAAAATAAAAACAATCACTACATACATATCTTTTTTGCACTCCAGCATCAATCACAAAGCGAATGCTGTGAATGGCCCAGAATAAGTCTTCATTGGGGCTGCAGGTGAGGAAGACTCTCCTGCTCTTGCTCTCCTCAGACAGCACTGAGAGACTGTCTCCTTGCGCCGGGCACAGAGACACAGGCACCAGCTCGCCATGAGACAACGCAAGATTGACACCCTCTCTCCGCAAAATAGCATGGGCACATTCAATCTCCTTGAAAATGAATCAAAAAAAGAAAAGTTTCTATTACCATGGAAATGGGACCTTTTTCAATTCTATGCCAGATTCACCGAAGGAAAGCAGGGTGACATTTGCGTGGCATAAAACTAAGGAACCATTAAAATAGTGATCTGCCTGTTGCCTGGCCTCACAAAGAATGAGATAAAATATATTTAAAAAAATGCGCAATAAAAACATCAGATTTTAGTAAAGACTGAAAGGGTGTGTTCACACTTGTAGTTTGGTTCTCTTGGTTCTTTTGGTCTGGACCAAAATAGAAAATGGTACATTTAGTCCTGGTTCGCTTAGCGTTCACACTGTCGTTTTTAACACCGAACCTAAAGATACAAAAAAATGGGCAACAACGACTATGACGAGAAAAAAACAGGTATGCTTGAGTATTCTGTTCTTTTAGGGTCACACCATGTGACATGACATCCTGTTTTCGGTTTGTTTATATGTCTTTTGTCCGTTTTGTGTTCTGAAAAGATGGGTCTCGGTACGCTTCCAAACTAACTCTAGTGCGGTTCGACTGAAATATGAATGCAAAACGGACAAAAGACATATAAACAAACCAAAAAACAGGATGTCATGTCACATGATGTTTGGTGCACACCAGGTTTCGGACTGCACGCTTATTCAAATTAACCGCAGGAAAAGGGTAATCACACCAGAGTTCGCTTTAATCGAACCAAACCTGGCAAGTGTGAACACACCCTAAAACTTCATCTGAGACCTTAAATCTGTATGTCTGTTTACACACAACAAGACATTATCATTAATTTTCAACTTTATAATTTTAATTATTTTTTATAAATTCAATAAATATGATTATTTAATTTGTAGATATCAAATAAGCATACATTTTAAATATAAAATAAACATGAAACGTTATTATATTATTAGATAATTATTGTTTTAATTTAATTTATATATTTAAAAAATTAAAGTACATGATCAACTTTTAAACAATTAGACATTATTTTTATATATAAATAAATGCAATAAATGAAATTATGTAATATATAAATATTAAATAAATATTCATTATAAAAATATAAAACATTATTATATTATAATTTAATGAAAAACATGTATTTGTTAATTTATAAAATTATTTGTAAATAATAAACTTTTTAAAAATGTCAACAACTAGTCCAGCACTATCTCATCTATTAACGTTTAAATGCCTCTTACTTGCTCAGTTGCCAGAAATGTCACAATGTCTCCATGGTTTTGATTCTGATGTATTTCCAGAGCCAGTCTGAGGGCAGAGCAGAGGTAATCCTTCACACCTCCTCTCCCACTACCATACACCACCTCGCATGGCTGTGGCCCTTCCAGCCGGATCTGAGGGACGCTTCCATAGTGACGTAGCAGTTTCTCAGCGGCGTGAGGGGCGGTGAGGATGACCAGTCTGAGCTCCGGCCGTGCGAGGAGCATGTCTTTGAGCAGTCCGAGGAGCAGGTCTGTGCTGACGGTGCGTTCCTGGGCCTGATCAATGACCACGACACCATACTGCTCCAAAAGGGGGTCCGACATCATTTCCCGGAGCAGCACATCATCTGTGCAGTACCTGCAAAGCAACAGATGTCATCTATTTAATACAAAATCCTTCATGTATGCATCTACAAACAAAAACAACGAGCTAAGTGAAGACAAGCAGACGTGATTAGATGATAATTTACTCTGGGAATTGTCAGTGTTTTCCTTAAGGTCAGTGTTTTCATTAAGTCCGACCCTCTCAGCTGTTCTAATCACAGTTCTGGCTCTTTGTTCACCAGACTGACTTATGGCGGCTCTGAAAGGTTTGATGAAGCATATGGGCTGCACGGAAGCACGGCAGCTGCCGTGGAGACCCTCAAACCGAGGCCCCTCAGCCTTTTGTTAGCTTTTATATTGTTTAGGACAGGCGCCCCTGAAAAGGAGATGCACGTGTGATGGTAATGACAGGGGGGAGGGGCAGATAGTGGAACTAAATGGAAAAAAAGACCAGAGAAAATGACCAAATAACGTTGTGTTGAATTTGCATTACTAAACATTCCTCGGGATCATGTACGCACCTCAATACAGTGTCAGGGGAGCAACAGGTCTGAAGTGGGATGCTGTATCCAACCTCATTGCCGATGTTGACGTCCATCTCGTCGGCCACACGGAGGGCCAGTTCCACCGTGCTCTGTTGGTGAATTTGAGTGCACACTACCATGCCATTCTGATACTGCGCAGATAGGCAAAACTCTGCACACCATTGAGGGATCTAAATGAAGATTAAGACAGATAACACATGATGTAATCAAAAATAAAACTCCCAAATAACATACTTTTGGTACTTTCAATGCTAAATGAACTAATAGTAGTGAATATGTTGTATCTGCCCCATTTTACTTTTCCTTTGCATAAAAGATGAAGCAATAACTTAAATTCAGTTCAAAATTCAGCCCTATAGAGCAGAATATGGAAAAATATGAGTTTTAAAATACCAAAAAAACATTTTAAAAAGCATTTTAATGTACAAATTAATATTATAAACACTCATAAACTCACCTGAGTGCTTTGTCCTGTTTTAGCTGTGCCAGTAACTATCACAATCTGGCTGTTTATCAAAGTACCCATAAACTCGCATTTCGCTTCCCACACCGGCAGACCTTTTCTTTCTCTTAATAGTTTGTAATATCGTGAAGAAAAAGGGAGTCCGTCGAACTGATTCAACTCCAGCAAATCATCCGAATCAATATCTTGAGTTTCGTTGATTTCAGATAGTTTTTCCACATCTGTTGAGGATAGCTCCATCTCCATCGCTGCCCTAATGCGCCTCTCTCTTCAAGCGCTCAAATAAATCAACACGAACAAATCGACTGAATCACGCTCTATTAATTATGTGACATATTTATGGCCTTAAATAGATTACCTCTCCCAGATAACTTTTGTGGACCCGCGCTCAGGCGATACAGACCCTTTGTGTCATCAGTTGTCCCGCTCAGCGCACTAGCAATTGAACGAATCGTTCTTTTGAACCGGATCATTTTGAATCGGATCATTAATGAACATAAAACACTGAATCGGTCCGAGTGGTTCTCGAGTCAGCGCATAGTAATAGTTTAATGGGTCAATTTAATGGGTGAAAATGTTGTTTGACAGTTTTAAAAATAGCCTACACATGAAACTGAGTTGGTTTTTAATAAATTATTAAAACATGCTTAATGTTTTCAGACAAATGTAGTTTGCCTATTGTTTATTTTAAAGGGATATTTCACCCCAAAATGATAATTGTCATCATTTACGTATCACTCACAAGTTGTTATAAACATGTATGAGTTTCTTTGTTCTGCTGAACACAAAAGAAGATATTTTGAAGAATGTCAGTAACCAAACAGTTGATGGGCCCCACTGACTTCCATATATATATATATATATATATAAACACATTTCAAATAACGTAATTTAAAGCATGTAATATACCATGGAGCACGTGATGACGTAAAAGAATCACTGACTCTTTTTGGACCCGGCTCTTTAACATGAATTGTTCAAAAGAACCGATTCGTTCTTACCGCCATAAGCTCACTGAACCACCGCTCGAACGCGCAGCGGCAGAGATTTTAAGCGGTCATGTGGTCATTTAATCTCATCATCACAATAGAGCCCCAAATGATGAAAGTGACTACAGGGTCTGGATAAGCATACTTCGCTCTGTTAAAACTAAAACAATCATTTGAACACGTTTTGGAATGAGTGTTTCGTGCAACAAACGATTAAATGGTCCACCACAGATTGCGCGCACTATAGTACCAATGATGTCACCATGACAACCGTAAGGCTTGCAGAGTCAGTCAGATGTGCGCGAGAGAGACAGGCAAACACACAGCAGCAACACTATCATCCTCTGTGTGGCGAACACAAGGACGCAGACCAAGACAACCATGAACCCAGGTAGACATTTGAATTGTGTTTCGTGGCTACTAGTTCATTGTCAGGACATTTAAAAAGAACTGTAGTATTTCCAAAAACTTGTTTACGTTTGTAAAATATAGCTAATAGAGGACAGCAGAAAGAAGAGATGAAAACGAAATGCTTGATAGAATTGTTTACAACTTTTTCAGACGAACTTTATTTAAAACAACACCATAATGGTTGAAATAATTTTCATATACCACAGGGTTTTTTTATTCCTCGTTTATATTTGATAAATATATAAGCAAAAACTTATATTTTTTGTAACATTTTAATATATTGATTCAAATATCACT
Organism: Ctenopharyngodon idella; assembly: GCF_019924925.1. Lineage (NCBI taxonomy): Eukaryota > Metazoa > Chordata > Actinopteri > Cypriniformes > Xenocyprididae > Ctenopharyngodon > Ctenopharyngodon idella. The sequence continues at coordinate 16,327,866 of NC_067236.1, read as the reverse complement.
AGGCCTACTGATTTTTTAACTTTACGAAGAGTTGCATTTATTTAGTTAGTTTTCTTCAGCAACAGTGATTAAAAAGTAATAAGTAATGTTTTAACTGAATCACTAATGCAGGAACAAACTTTATTCAAAACAACACCTCCATAAAATATCTTTTTATAAATGAATATTCATATAGTACCACATAAAGTTTCTTTGTTCCTCTCTTATATTTGATTAATATAATTAAAATCTAGCATATAATAAAAATATTTTGCATGTTTTCATACAGTATTTTTAATAAAATAATTAAAATATCACTACTTTGAAGAGCTGCATTTTAGTATTTATTTGGAAAATTATGCTACATTGCCAGTTTTCTCCAGCAACAGTGATTAAAAAGTAATGGATGATCTTTTAACTGAATCACTAATCCAGGAACAATCTTCTGTTAGTTATTCTTGGTGCATTGTTACATGATATTCATGACCTTTATTAAGAAGATGAAACCAATAGGCTGCAGTTTACTCATACAGTATGTCACACCTGAATAGCAAAATCATTCCATGGATGCTGCTGGATCAGATAACTGCATATTAACCATAGATTGGTTTAGGTTTCAGCCCTTGTCATATGGTAAACAAAAAGTATTATGTCTAAAATTCACATTAAATATACAAACAATGTGCATGACGTTAAGAACGTGCCATTTATTATCTCCAGAAGTCCCTCAGCCACCTGTGATTGGGAAGGTCAGTCACCACAGTATCGAGCTGAGCTGGATGAATGAAGAGAACAAACCTCGAACTGGCCCCCCTGAACACTGGAGCCACTTCTCTGTAGAGCAGATGGACCCCAAAACACATAAATACAGCACCAAATACATGTCAGTGTTCTCTCGATCACCCTGAACATTATTTCTCTGTACCTTTTTCATTTTAAAACTGGCTTTTCAGCAACACAGCAATCCTTTGGTGTTTTATCTCAGAGGGTACGGCACCTATCATGTTTTAGAGGGATTGGAGTCCAGCACCAGTTACAGTTTTAGACTGAAGGTCACCAGGCCATCGGGGGAGTGCAGCTTCAGCCCTGCGGTCTCTGTCTTCACCACCCGTGAGATATTTTACCTCCAGTCAAAGACTTAACCTATTATTTTAAACCTAGTAAATCTCATTCTCATCCTTGCTTTTATTGGTTAGAAACAAAAACATAGGGATTCACTAACAAAAAATATAGGTAACACTTTATTTTAGGGTCTTTTAACTAGTTGCTTATTAGCATGCATATTACTAGAATATTGGCTGTTTATTAGTAATTATTAAACACATATTAATGCCTTATTCTGCATGACCTTATTCTACATTCTTAATCCTACCCAATACCTAAACTTAACATAACTAACTAACTATTAATAAGCAGTAAATTAGGAGTTTATTGAGGGAAAAGTCGTAGTTAATAGTGAATACATGTTCCCTATACTAAAGTGTTACCAAAATGGATGCTACCATTCAAAAGTCTGGTTCCATTTAAAGAAATTTACTCCGCAAACACATTATATTGATCAACAGTGACAGTAAAGACATTTATAATGTTACAAAACAAAATTCTGCTGTTATTTTGAACTTCCCATTAATCAAAGAATCCCTAAAAAATGTATCCCTAAATTAATTTGGGGGTTATGTAATGTAAGTTATGTAATCGGATTACTTTTTTTTCAAGTAAGTGCTAAAGTAATGCATTACTTTTAAATTTACAACAAAATGTTGGTTACTTTTTTCAAATAAGCAAGGCAAGTTTGTTTTCCCATTTATAGACTGACACATCTCCTATCCCCATGTTAAGAGAAATTGGAAGTAAGGTACAGAGGCGTTGTGTCACAGGAATAAATTACTAAATTAATAAAATCCTAAATTGTGATAAAATTTCACAATATTACTGTTTTTAATGTATTTTTGGTAACACTTTACAATAAGGTTCATTAGTTAACATTAGTTAACATGAACTAATAATGAACTGCACTTATACAGCATTTATTAATCTTTGTTAATGTTAATTTCAACATTTACTAATACATTATTAAAATCTTGTTAACATTAGTTAATGCACTGTGAACTAACATGAACAAACAATGAACAACTGTATTTTCATTAACTAACGTTAACGAAGATTAGTAAATACAGTAACAAATGTATTGCTCATGGTTAGTTCATGTTAGTTAATACATTAACTAATGTTTAACTAATGAACCTTATTGTAAAGTGTTACCGTATTTTTGATCAAATAAATGTGGGCTTGGTAAGCACGAGGCTTAGTTAAAAAAAAAAAAAAAAAAAAATCAAACCAACCACAAACTTCTGAACGGTAGAGTATTTGGTTAATGTTCTGATGGTGTCACCACAGGAGAGCCGTACTGTGGGAAGAACCTCCACCAGGCAGTGAACAGGGAGGATGAGGAGGAGCTGACCACAGTGCTACAGTCAGGGTGAGACCCACTGACCATCTGCAAAGGCATCTTTACATAAAAAAGTTAAGGCTGCTCTGTGCCTGCTCATAATTCAGTGTAAAGGTGCAATTCCACATAAAAGCCAGACTAAATTATGCCTGCTCTCACCCACCTCAGCCCCTAGTATTAAAGGGGACCTGTTATGCCACTTTTTACAAGGTGTAATATAAGTCTCTGGTGTCCCCAAAATGTTTCTGTGAAGTTTTAGCTCAAAATACCCCACAGATCATTTATTATACCATGTTGTAAATACCAATTTTTGAGTGGAAGGAAAAACAAGCTGTTTTTGCACCTTTAAATGCAAATGAGCTGCTGCTCCCCACCCCACTTTCCAGAAGAGGGCGAAGCCTGTGCAACTCCTGCCTCAGATACTTTGTCAAAAGCTAACAAAACATCTGTTTGATTTTGATTATCATCTCTATCGTGGTCACGCTCACGTGACATTGCAGTTCTTCATCATCATGAAAGTTTATTATCTGCACGCATTTTAAAGACATATCAGTCTAAACTTTTGATAGCTGGATGTGGGACAGCGCGTCCCATGAGTATTAAACTAAGTTCTTTTTCACGTCTTATTGCACTTAAACTATCAAATACACACAGGCCTGGTTTCATAGACAGGGCTTAGACTAAGCCAGGATTAGGCCTTAGTTCAATTAGGGCATCTTAGTAGCTTTTATGAAAGTGACCTATAAAAAAACATTACTGAGACAAAACAATGGCTGTGGAATATTTTAAGATGTGTCAGGGCAAGTTACTTTCAGTTAAAACAGCTCAAACATGCATTTTAGTCTAGGCCTTGTCTGTGAAACCAGGGGACAAGGTTATATCAAAAACACACAAAGTTCACAAACACAGTCGGTTTTGTCTGTGAACATAAACAACAGGGAAAGAAATTACATTGTATATTACAGTACTTACTGCTATATATGCTGTTAAAAAAAAGAAAATCACTCACTGCTCTCTGAATAACTTCAGTAGCTTTAATAAGAATACATTTCTTACTTGAATGCTGCTGTTAAAGGTGCAATATGTAAAATTTTCTGTCCGCTAGTGGTCGCTAGAGGCCTATTCAAAACAAAGGCGTAGCTTGATGACGCCAAGTTTGAGCGCGGAATCTTGGGACATGTGGTCTTCACCTCACAGCCAGTGGAAAATAATCGGGATAGGACTCAGGAAGAAATTATGTTCATGGATGCGATTATTAACATTACTGTAGTATGAAGCAGAGCAGGGCCGAGTGTTGTGGGAGCTGAACGAGGCCGCTGGAGCAATTGCTAACGAGAGACGAATGCAACACACGCCGCGAGCAGTGGAACTTTTATTATGCCACAGTCGCCGGCGCTGCTTCCGCTTTTCCGGTCATGAACACAGCGCTGTTTATCATATTAGATACATTTGAGTGTGTTGAAATTATGTTATAACGTTACTCTGTGCGTTCACTTGGCGGCTGCTGTGAGACACTTGTTGCTTGTGTTGATAAATGGTATGCAATTCATTTTAAAACGTATTGTATGATGGAGAAAATTCTGTATTACTGTTACTAATAGCTGCATCTGATTATGCTATGTTAGCTACTTAACAAAATAGTGTTTTTCTCTGAGGCATGGTAAAGCATGGTACTCACAAAAAAATCAAGAAAATTAGATTTAAACAATAAGACTAAACGTGTTGAGCTATATAACAATTAGTTTTCTGTCTATAAATATATCAAAACAGTTGTTCCCTTGTCAATTAAAACATGTAATATATTAAAGCGTCTTTGGTGTTTCCATGGTTTCTACAAAATAAAACCGGAAACCGAGGGTAATGTGGGTATGACGCAATTGACAGGCGACTCCTCACACGTCCCGGAGCCTTGGTTAAAATTGCCATTTTCTCATGATTTACAAATAGTAGGAAACATTTGGGATATTGTAAGTACTCAAGTTAACAAAATGTATAACACTGGCCTAGTGGTTTTTGGATATTTTACTGCAAAATTATTACATATTGCACCTTTAAATGCTCTGGCGAGAGGATAACCATGGCGGACTGTACAGCTCACTCTGGGCGGGATCTATGCTAATAGGGCAGATTCTCATTGCATAGAAACTGCAAACAGCTTGTTCTGAGACACTGCTTATGATTTATGGGGATTAAAAAAGGAGTGGTGGATTTTTACCATTATAGGCTGGTTGTATAGTGTGTGTGTACACACACTGACAACACATTTATGTTCAAACACCATGTAAAAGTGAATTTTGCATAATTGGTCCCCTTTAAAGCACAACGTTTTAATTGCTGTCTAAATGCATTTATGTCACCTCTGAGCAGCATTAAACAGTCAGTGGAAAGATACTTAAATGCCATTTCAGAAGCTTCTGTGCCGCATTTGCAGCGTAAAAAAAATCACTTCTTCATATTAGTACTAACGTACTAACCAAAGGGATTGTTTTACTCCTCATGGCATTCTAAATCTGTATGATTTTCTTTCTTCTGCGAAACACAGAAAAAATATCAAAATATATGCTTTTTTGTTCCACAGAAGAAAGAAAGTCATGAAACTAAGAATTTTCATTTTTGGATAAACTATGCCTTTAAATACCAGTTCACACATTGTTCATAACCCCTCTCATGTAATTCCTCTCCCTAGAACGGTCGATGTGGATGTTCATGACAAAATGGGTTTCACCCCTCTCATGGTGGCAGCACAGAAAGGTTTCACCAGGTAAACTTGCTTATGATTCTGTTTTTAATTTAAAGCTAATTTAGAAGCGAGCTACTGAATCTCCCATCAGTTCTAGTTGCTAAGTGGTTTCATTGGAGAAAAACCTAATTTGTCAAAATACAGTCGTAAATTTCTAATTGCAATCAGCATTTGTTTGGCTTGCAGCTTAGCAGACATTTTGGTGAAGCATGGAGCTGATATTAACAAGAGAGAAAGCACTGGAAAAAACAGGTGAGCTTGCATATGCCTTTTCGGTGCAGCTCTATGCAGTTCCATTTTATAATCATTCATGTCTTCTAATCAATTTTGTTTATCTATGCATGTTTTTTTTTCAGTTTAATGCTGGCCTGTTACGCCGGTCACCTGGACACAGTGAAGTATCTGCGTAACTGTGGGTCAACATGGCAGTCTCGAGACACGGATGGCTGCACACCGCTCCACTGGGCTGTGGATGGAGGACACCTGCCTGTCATTACATATATGATCCAAGATGGTTGTAAGGTTGGAGGTCAATTTTTCAGTCATTTCATGTGATGTAAAGTGCAAAGAACCAAATGCTTAAAATTTAGTGTACATTAAAGTAGGCGTGAAATGGAAGTTGCTGGCTTCTTGAACAATAAAAAAAAAAAATGTAGGGCAGGACTTGATTTCCCTTACAAAAAATAAGTATACTTCAAGTTCATTTTATTAAGTATACTTAACTTTGGCTAAGGTCAAGTATAAATGTAAGTATACTTTATGTAGTACGTATACTAATATCAATGTACTATTTCAATACTACTTAGGATTAAATTGGCCCACTTTTTAGTGTATAAAAGTTTACTTTTAAATATACTGTGTAAACTTTGAGTACACTAGTTTACAACTACGCTTTTTGTTTGTACTGTAACTATATTACGAGTGAACTTAAAGGTATATTGATAGTTTGCTAGTTAAATACTTGTAGCACATTTTTTTTAGTTTATGAAAGTACACTTTGAAGTATACTCAGTAAGCTACAAGTTTAGTAGTTTTATACAGCAAGCATACTTGTAAGTTTTCTTCATACTTATAGTACTATTTATATATTATTTTTGCACTTTAAGTATACTACTATGTTCCTATTTAGGTATTAATTTTTATACTTGAAATTTACCTTTAACTGTACTTTAAATAGATTTGAAGTAAATTCCTATGTACACTACCAGTGGACTAGCCTACACAAAAATTAGGAATATATCTGTTTTCTTTATAAATCAATATTTTCAAACAATGTAAGTTTATAAGACAGTATGTAAAACTGTGTAAAAAGTATTTAATAGGCTACTCAATCAAAAGAGTAAACACAACTAAAAGCCAAGTACACTTAGAATACTTAATTATACTTTTACATAAAACATTTTTATTTTATACAAATAACACACTTGAATAAGCTTCTTTTTGTAAGGGTTTGTCCATCAGGAATTGATTGGACGGTTGTGGTTTGCTGTGGATATGATCTCATGTGAGTGACAGGTTGCCCCGCCCCCCCGCCAGTAAACACATCATCAGAGATGTCACTGCAAGAGGGAGGGGAAGTTATATAAAATAAATATTTATGCAATATTCCATAAGAATTGCTCATTTTGATTTCATGAATGACTTTAATGGTATTCCATATGACCAGTTATTGCCGATATTTTAGCTTTTAGCTCTACAGCAATGATATTTCACTTAAATGAAACCTCTTTTGACAGGTTTTATATGTAGCATCTGGGACGGCTTACTATGTCAAATGTCGAGTTAAAGACCCTGCACTGTCAGTTTAAAGCATCTGTGTTTTTGCACTCTGACAGGTGGATGTGATGGATAAAGTGTCTCTCTGGACTCCTCTCATGCGTGTGTCAGCCATCAGTGGGAATGCTGCGGTGGCCTCCGTCCTCCTTCAGGCTGGAGCTGAAGTAAACGTCCGTGACAAGGCTGGCAAGACACCACTAATGGTATTTATCATCAAAACAGCCACTAGGATTGTCATGGACAAGATGGATTACATTATTGCAGGCTTTTTTTTTTTTGGTTATAATTTTTAGGTTGCTGTGCTGAATAACCATGTGGAGCTGGTGAAACTTCTGCTAGACAGTGGGGCAGATCACCATATGAAGAATGAGGTAACAGATTATATTAATATATTCATAATCCATAAATGATTTAACAATAGGAGTGCAATAAAACATTCTGCCAGAGGAAAACTGATAAGATTATATTTACACCCTAATGTAGTATGGAGCAGGTGCAGCGGATATGGCAAAAGCTTTTGGGAGACAGGTAAGATAACAAACTATTCATGAACGAATTAATGCCATTTTGTAGCTTGGAACAAAAAGACAATTTCTGTTTCAGAACATCATAAACTTGCTGGATAAAATAAGCATGGAAGATTCAAATCGACTGACATCAATGGGACAGTTCTGTTATGGAGAAAAGAAATGATCTTTATCTTAATGTCATGTTTTACATATTACATGATAAAACTTTAATGTTTCTGCAGTGTAAAATAAAATGAAATTGAATTCACAATAGTAAAACCCTCTTTATTCTCGTTCAAGTCCTTGCTTGCATTACACAAAATATCCAGTTACTTTTTTTGAAGGCATTCACATTTCCCTTTTAATATCCTAATTCATAGAAATAAAACAGCTGAGCAATAATCTGACAGATTATCTGTCAAAAAACAATGAAAAAACATCAGTGAGCATTCAATACATCCACATGAGTGCATATGAAAAGGTGGAATGAACATACATTGCTGTGACTAGGTAAACAAGAACATAAAGAAACACACAGGCTTGGCTTGAATGAAATACTGTGACAGCTGGGTATGTTACACTCCCAAAGCAACAAGGCTGGAATATTATATGGAAAATTTGAAGTGTAATTTCGCCCCCAGGGTGAAGTACCAAGCAGAACAACAGTCCCATAAGTTTATGATTAACGGTGAGTCCAGCTGTACGTAAAGAGAGCTGTGTTATAGGCAAGAGGGAACCACTAGTTGTGTAAAAATGCCATAGTTGTGACAACACACACCAGAAGTGATATTTACTACATCCTGTGTACTTTACATCATCTTGATGTCCAACATTTTCATTAGAGGGTAGTGAAAGATGGCTATTTGGCTAAAGAGACTACTTTAATCATTCAAAAGTTTGGAGTTGTTAAGATTTTTTTAAATGTTTTTGAAAGATGTCTCACCAAAGCTGCATTTATTTGATCAAATAAACAGTAATATGGTGGGATATTTGTATAATAACTGTTTTCTAATTTAATTTGTTTTAAAATGTAATTTATTTCTGTGATGGCAAAGCTGAATTTTTAACAGTATGTCTTTAGTGTCACATGATCTTTCAGAAATTATTCAAAAGGTCCCGATAAACTCGCAGCAAGTTTTTTTTTTAAGGGTCAGTTCACCCAAAAATGAAAATTCAGTCATCATTTACTCGCCCTCATGAAGCTCAACCGAACCTGTTTGACACACTTCCGGAAGCTTCAAATCTTTTTCAAAATCAGTTCAAATTTGTGCGTACGCACATTTTATAAATAAGGCCCGATGTTTTTACTGTCACTTTTGATATATTTTATGCAGCCTTGCTGAATAAAAATATTAATTAAAAAAAAAAAAAGAAAATCATACTGACCCCAAACTTTCGAACAGTAGTGTATACTGTCAGAAATCATACAAGAAATACAGTACAGAAAATTCAACATCTATAAGCTCAAGTATTGGAAGATATTTCAAAGAACATGTGTATACAGCACAACAAGGCCAGAATGACACAGACATGACAGCTGCTGGATCCTGATGGCTCAGTGGGAATGCTGATCTGTGATATTTTAAGAGCTGTGGTGTCACTACACATTTCGCGCTATCACTGGGAGTTTTCTGAATGTTTCAAAACATATTGTAAAAGGAACATCACAACCCTTCAAGTGTTTGGACTATAAATACTGACTGGATTTTTACATTTTCTGAAGAAAAGTAACAGCACATCTCTCCTCAAGAAGCCGCATGATTTGAGGCATCATTCATGTCCGTAGCAGAAACAGTTAAATGCTTTGGGTTTAAGTTTGAGCAACAGAAAGGCATGTTCACACCAAGAATAATATATTAGTGCCCACATCAGCGGATTATAATAGTTCTGATTATTCTACGCGCGCTGTCACTTTAAATGCTCGAACTCTTAAAGCAGGATGGATTCTGATTGGCTGTCAATGTATTTATTATTCATCAGCTGAAAAAAAAAAGTGATTCCAACAATATTGTTTCTCTGTGCCATAATCATTAATTACTGTATATACAGTCAAACCAAAAATTATTCAGACATATAATTTTTTAATTTTTTTACTGGGTGCAGAACACTATAGTTCATTTATATAAGCAAAATAAAGTAAACTGTGACATATTACACCCAAAAATTCTTCATACAGTGGATTACCAGTAAAATTGATAAAAATTTGGGAACCACAAATTATTCAGACACTTTGACCTGACCATGTTTATCCAAGTGTTATCTGACATAATTAAGATTATTTTTTTCTGACACAGTTTAACTCTGAGATCTTGTCATATTTTATTACTATTTTTTTAAACTATAGTGAATAAACTAATTATGAATGAAATGTTCAAGGTGTCTGAATACATTTTGGTTTGACTGTATATATATCTTAATAATTTTCAATATAGTTATCGTCCTTGGTGTGAAAGGGCCTTAACAGTGATTCTTGCATGGGCAGACAGAACTGCATTTGCTCAAGCACATATGATTTTAAGGTAGTGTATTTAAAAAAAAAAAAAAGTTAGTTTGTTGGTGCCCGTGAGCATGACTGCCACAGATGACTGAACAATAACGGCTCACATCACTTCCTCCTTCATGACATGTCTCATTCAAGTAAATGTGAAGGGATTTTTGCACTTAGTGGCTGATTCCATTCCAGCGCTCTGTTTAATTAGATTTCATGTTGTTTGTACTCCAGTATCCCAGACATGCTGCGTCATTATAAAGCAGCTCTTTTTTTGATCTTCACAGCTCCAATTAGAACGTCACATGTTGTCATCTCGAAATTACGGTAATTCTGTCATGACAACTCTCGGGAGATTGGCATGGTAACGAATATGGATATGGATATGTTAATGTATTTGGTCTTGGCGGAATAGATCTGCTACGCTGCTGCTGCTGCAGAGCAAGTACCGAGACTTGCTACTGCCAGTACATTCACAGACATTGCTGTGAGCATGTAAGACATGCTGCTGCTGCTGCTGCACATGTAACATACATGAATTGATCCCCGTAGCAGATCTATACAGGTGGAGCTGGGGAAGATGGAGGGTTTCTGAAAGCCTGCAGCAAACACTTCCGGTATTTGTTTGAATGTTGAGCCGCAGCTCAACAACCAATCAGCTGTGCTATGCAGATAATGATGTGATCGCTACCAAATGAGTTAGACCTATCAGCCTGCGCCATCTAGAGTTTCATGCCAGAGCTATGTAATTACGACATGGCGTGAACGTAGCATTAGATCAACTGAAGGGAAAAAACACTCAAAAAGGGAAGGAAAACATGATTTGTTGCCTTATTTTCAACATGTAAAAACAAACAAAAAATTGTAATTAAAAAGTCACAATGTTCATACAGTAAAAAAAGTGTCAAGCACAGCACATGGTTTCCTCCTCACAATAAATATACATCTTAAATAGTTCTGCAGTACCTGAGCGAGAACAAACAAACACCTTTTTTGAGGAGGCACAGCACCAAGGTGTCCGGTCAGCCCTCTTCTCTGTGAGAACCTCTGTAGAGTTTCTGCAGGGTGGTCAATTGGTCCAACAGAGTTTTCATAGTGCAAACAAGTGTGTTCAGATGCTGGTGAAATTCACCCAGTGCTGTGGTGTCCATATGTCAGTGATCATAAAAAGGTAATCTGGGAAGAGGTCTACAAAGTAACCAAACAAATGTAGTTAGCTTTCATCCATAAATATGTGATTTTACCAACAATATCACAATGGGACTGACCTGTTCGGCAGTGGTATGGAAGGGGGTGGTCGTGGTACTGTTGGAATCGGGATGGCTAGAGGTCTAGGGCCTGGTATCCGCACTCCCACCGCTGACACGCTTCGACTCACCCCATGGCCTCTGATTAAGGGGTCCGCAGGAAGTGGTTTCTGTGGGGGACTGGGCTTGTCATGGTCCTACATGTGGCAACACATAAGATTTCCTGGTTTATCACACATATTTAAACCATTATAGACCAGGGGGCCTCAGCAAACCAAAGACTTTATATACAGAAAGACGGTCCACTCGTATTACTATGAATGGGAGAAAGTGCAACGTGCAATATGGCCTTCTAAAGAAAACAGTAAAACGTCATCACTTCACTGCAGCTGCCGGTTCCTATAGACAGTCAGTTCTGAGACGCGCACTTAGGCAGGGTTCTCACTCTTTCATGAACACCAGATTCAAGGACTTTTTAAAGCACTGTTTATTTTATATCAAGCACCTATCAAAGAGCTCTTACAGTACTTAACATTTTAATCCCCCTATTGCATTTGCATCCATTTTAACCTGGAAGAGGTACAGAATCATTTGTACATTAATTTTGGAAATATATATATATATATATATATATATAACAATTATTCCACATTAGTTTTGGTTTTTATTTTTTATTAATCATTACTTGAGTAAAAACATTATAATATAGAGAGATGCTTGGTTACCCACGTTCTTCAGAATATGTTCATTTGTGTTCAGCACAAGACAGAAATTAATACAGGTTTAGAAACAATTTTAGAGTGAGTAAATAAAGACTTTTCATTTTTGGTTGAACTATCCCTTTAAGGACAAGTCACAGCATGTTAACTGAAATCCTACTGACATGTCACTTGCATAATAATTTGGAACACAGTGTATTTGTTTTCAAGTACTTTCCAGGCCTTGAATTCATGTTTCTGAAATCCAAGTACTTTCAAGTACTGTCAAGGTGCGTGGGAACCCTGACTTAGGACTGCACATGCGCATTAGCTTGGTCCAGCCTGGAAAAATGCCATTTTTTTGTCATGATTCGAGTGTTTAAAGACAGTTGTTGTCAGATTTCATTGGTGATTTCAAATATGAAATTTAGTGACATTTAGCTACCAGTTTTAGCTACTTTCAAATGAAAGCAGTTGGCAGCACTGGATAGGAGCTGCACTTGCAAAGATGGCATTTCAAAAATGGCCGCCCAGTGAAATGACTTGTCTTAAAGTTTTATGAAGCTTTGAAACCTTTATGAACATTTTGTTTCGAATCAGTAATTCGGAGCGCGTATCAAACTGCCAAAGTCACATGATTTCAGCAAACGAGGCTTTGTTACCCAATGGCGAACCATTAAACAAGTGTCTGTGTTTTACCTGATCTCTGATCAGTTTTATACATTTGTAGACATTTTAATGAGACATTTGTATAATTAAAAGGAATAATAGTAGTAGTTAATAGTCTCTTATTGGGCTGTTTAACTGAGCCATCTATAGAACAAACAAAACAAGCCATGGGAATTGATAAAAGAACACATATTACACAGACACTTAATATTTAATGGTATTAGATGATTAGTTCATTGCATTTGACAGAATATACTTTCAATAAAACATTTGCAATGGGTTTGTAAAAGCTATTTTTATGCATGTTTGACCTGAGTTTTTGTTGCATTTACACTGTTTTGACCAGCATGTGGTGTTTTCGAACGCTTTAAAACAGTGAATCATTTTGCAAAGCAATTTATTCAATTGATTCGAAGCTTTGTTTCTGCCATCACTACTGTATGATGACTTAAAAGTATTTAAATTAATAAATGATTAATATATATAATCACAAAATGGAATCTCAAAAAAGAATTGTGGTTAATTTAATATATCCAATATTGTGTTGGACAGCAGGTGTCTTTCGAGCCAAAAGGGTTGAGAACCACTGTTATTAGAGAAAAAATGTGTGTAAACAGTGCTAACATCCTATTGCCACTAGATGGAGCTGTGATTACATGCATAGTCCTGGAAAACCAGGTTGGCAACAATGCAGAATAACAAAACAAAATGTGCAGCACTCCCAATTCACCCAATGTTAAGTCAAGAGGTCATCATGTGTTACCAATTTACTCAGAGGATGAGGTCATAGCATACAGCTGTTACCTTTTCACAGCTGTTCAGCCTTGTTTTCTGGAAAGCAAAGGAGAAACTGACTAATCCTAAATGCTTACATCCATTTCAAATCCATTCTTGTCTTTCAGAAACTACATTTCTCCTAATTTTCGGTTCTAGTCATTGTATGGAAGTGATTTGTTCCCGCAAACCATCATCTTAGTGAAAGCAATGTCATTATGGCAATACAAGACCTTTTAATCAAGAGCGCACGACGGTGTGTCGAGCCATGAGGCCAATTTGTGAGAACACCGTGAGAGGTGAAAGTGTTTCATGGCTCCCTGAGTAAATGTGAACTCATTCAAGAAGAAAAGGCCACTCAAGAGCACTAAAAAAAAAACACAGTGGTTTTATATTTAAAGGGTTTAATGTGAATGCTTTCAATGAGGTCAGCACTGAAAGCAAGAAAGCAAGCTTCAATGTATCAGTCATTTGTATTGTGTGGCTCAGTTATATTTGAGCTCTGAAAGGCTTTTTGATGAAACACCACTTATGGGGAAAAAAAAAAAAAAAAACCTTGTTCATCGATTATATATGTAAGTTATAAAGGGGATTAAAGGTGTATACGTATTCCATTCAATACAAGACAGCATTTGTGGCACAATCTATATGCAGCATCTTTTTAAAAAATTGCATTTACAGTAATAAACTTTCAATGGAAGTTAATGGAGCAAGGTAGAAATCTAAAGATATTTTTTTCTGTACAAAAATGCACAGCTGTAAAGTTTATATTGTATTTTTAAAAGCAAGATCTTGTTATGCATTCATTGATTTAATTCCTGTGTGTGGAGCTCCATATCAACAGGATTTTGCTAGTTATGTCACGTCCATTTCTGGTATCCCTGCACGTACCATGTGACATTTAGCAGATTTACAAGTGTTATATGGTCATGACAGGCTGTTTTATTGGAGATAACTGCACAGACATGGTTAGTAAATTATTTTTTCAATGCTAGTCTCATGCTAACATGTATAGTTTTGTTTAGACAGACAAAACAGCACATATTTGCTTTTACAAACTGAGGGACTAAAGGAAATTTTCAACAGCTATGCTTACTTGAAATATATCTGACTGGAAGAATGTTTGTAACCTAGCAGATCTCGCCCCCCATTGACTACCATAGTAGGAAAAAAAATACTATGGTAGTCAATGGGGGGCGAGATCTGCTTGGTTACAAACATTCTTTGTAATTACTTTCTTTTTTGGGGGAGCTATCCCTTTAATGCCTTTTTAAAGTGAATGTAGTATACCTATCCTATGGATTAACCTTTATGGTGTGTTTGTTATTTCTGAGTACAACGTGTTATCGTAAAAATACCCATCTCGCACTTATTTATCAAGATAAATGTCTCCTTGATGTGAGACTTTCTAGGATGCTGAATCTAACCACAGTCAGTTCACTGCAGTGCGGAGAAGTGAGCTGAGATTCAAAGCAACAGATGTTCTTCTTCATGCTGTCTGATAGCATATCCTGCCAGTGTCCCCGAGCAGCACTTATCGTCTAAACCACATACCTTCACACACGGACGTCTCTCATCCCATCTCACAGGAAAGCTCTCATGCACCCGTCCAATCTCCCTCTCTCCATATCACTTTCACTCCTCTGCCTGCTCTGTCTACCCCGCTCTTATATTTTTTGTCTTCATTTTATCTTCAACTGGAAACCTCATATAAGTAATTTATGTGGTTTGTAGAGCAATGGAAAGTGTAACGTCCTCGCTAATGTTTTCTTATCTCCATCCACTTGGTTTCTGCATCTGCCTGTCACTTTACAGCCAAAGAAATGGATCCTGTAGAACTTATATCAGCTGCAGCCTTATGGGCCATTCAAACAGAATGCATTTTTGTGTTGAAAAAAGTCAAACTTATTTATAATTTTGAGCGCTGTGTTTTTAGATAGCTGGGTCATGTGCAAGACGCTGCAAAAGACAAGATGCAACGGAAGTGTAACGGTCAAAGGCATCCATCTAGCACGTTTACATAGAAAACAATGGAAAAGTAGCACAGAAAAATGCAAAAATGTATTTGTGAACAGCCTCTTATGGTAAAACCTACTGACCCACAAGACTTTTTTTGCAATATTTTTTGTTATTAATTACCAGCTGACAATGCTAATGCCAATTCATAAAAATCTAGGACTGGACACTGACACAAATTTAACGATTCATTTCGATTTTGATTCACAAGCTTGTGACTCAATTTAATTAGATTTAGTATAGAATCATTTGGACAGTGGTGGACAGTAACAGTATTTTTACTTTGTTACTGTACTTAGGTTAATTTTTCAAGTATCTGTACTTTATTGTAGATCTGCACGATTATAGATAAACTGAGAATCATGATTTTTTTGTTTCAAATAGAGATTGCGTTTGTCCCACGATTCTGAACAGACAACTAAACAAAAAAACATGTAATCTACTAGAGGTTTTGACAAAATGTTAATTACTGCAGTTAATTTAATGTGCTTAATTAATTTGAATGAATTATTTAAAAAAAAAATCATTTGAATGAATGTTTGAATGGCTCACTCATAAATCACTTGTTTCATGACTGGACGAATCAGCGTTTTTGAACGAATCTCTTGCATGAATGATTCAATGATAAATACATTTTTCTAACAGTCACTTGTCGCCACCTACTGGTGTAGGTGATGCGATGTAATTGATACAGTCTTTATTTGAAGCGCAAAGTTACTTTCAAAAGGTGATTTACTCTATTTTGATTGCTAAAGAAATCGTCACCCGCTCCGAGACACGATAGTGATGTCTGATTCATGAACAAGCTGATTCTTTTCACCAATCCATTTTTAAATCACACTGAAAGACTCATACGTGAATTGAACCGATCCGACTGCATCTGTTCTTGAGTCAAGAATGAGTGAATCTCCAGTTAACAATTCACTGAATTCACAAGTCTGAATCAAAATGAGCCTAGAACAGAAGAGGGAGATCCTCGGAGCTCGAGTGTGCGTGACTGATGGCGCTAATGCCAAATTTTAGGATTTATTATTGTAAATAAAAATCATATTTAGGTCACGACTGTCAGTTATTTGTGAACTAAATCTGTTGTAATGACAGCACTTACCTGGTTGTTTGTGTAGGGAAGCTGGCGTGGGAGTGTATGGAAGCCTGCCGCTCTGCCCGGCGAGTGTGTGTGTGAGACCAGAGTCCTATGAGGCGGGACTGAGGGCAGAGGCTGCAGACCTGAGCCCATGCTGACGCCCAGTGTGATGGGCATGGGGTGGCTGATGTGGATGGGCTGGCAGCGGGTGGGACATTCAGGCTGTCGACGCAAACTGTGGAAGTTATGTGGAGGGAGGAGAGGCTCCGAACTGGGATGGGATGTCTGTGGAAAGACAGTCAGCTCTTGAAAAAGAATTCAATACGAGCTCTACTGCTAACTTTTAAGACCTTTGGAGGAATCAATCTATACCTCTTTCTGCATATACTATTTTTACAATCCAATACCGTTCCAGGTGCTCTTTCACAAAGGCATTCATTCATTACTTTTTTGGGTATGGCACACTGCACAGACTAAAAACACCCAAATGAAGCAATCGATCAATGCTTTACCATACAAACACACTTCAATCGGGACCGTCCAATCACATAGGCCCTGTTTATACCTGGTATTGAGATGGGTTTTGGTCGATTGGATGACAAGTAGTCGAGGGAGACACATTCCCGTTTAAACCTGGTGTTTTATTCCGTCTCTTTTGTCCACTTTTGACCACTTCTGTCCTGATTTCTTCGAGGGGAGAAATTTTTTTTATTTATTAGATATTTATTATTTAAAATATTCAATATTTTGGACATTTAGGGTTTATGGGTAGGTAAATGTATGGGCTTTTTCAGATCTTTCGATCTAACGGACGAAATAATGGTGCGTCCAAGGCATGTCGAGCTGAACGCATATGAACGCCACCACAAGTGGGATTGCTGTTGATTTCCTTAAAGTGGTTTAGTCCACATTTTCCGAAGAGAATCGATCGCTTTTTATGATGAACAGATTTAATTTAGGCTTTTATTCACATATAAACACTGATCAGCAAAAGTACACAGAAGCTCAACCGAATTTGAATGACGTGCGAGAACAAATCTCTTGCAGAAGCTCAAACGTGCTGCGTAACCAATGAGGTTCATTCTTGTGTTACGCAGCACATTTGAGCTTCTGCAAGAGGTTTGTTCTCGCATGTCATTCAGGTTCGAACACATTCGACCACATGAGCATCTACACTTCGAAAGCAATGCGTTTTCGACTACCTCTGGAAGTGGTAGAAAGTGGACAAGCTCAAAACGTTTTAGACCCTGTTAACACCTGTATTTAGTTTCGTTCATTTGTGATCCCTTTGACCAAAATGCGTCTTAATACCAGGTGTAAACAGGGCCTTAGAGACCTGATCTCTTGATCATACAAAGGCTTCCAGCTACAACAAACACTTTCGATCATGATATTGTTATGCTACTCAAGTGCATTACACAGAATTGAAGCAGAAACGCTTCAAACTGAACATCTGAGGTTTGAGATGAAGATCTGGACTTCATTAATATTCTTTGAGGATCAATACAGGAGAATAAATCAATTATGCACCTAAGTCTCATGCTGTGTACACAGAAAGCCAGGAATTAATTGGCTTGGACAGGCATAGTAATTCTGCAAGTGAACTGACCTCATCTGCTCCTCACTGGGCAGAGCAGACACTGAGGTACTGAATTATAGAGTTTGAGATTTCATAAAATGTAATTGATACAGTCTTTATTTGAAGCGCAAAGTTACTTTCAAAAGGTGATTTACTCTATTTTGATTGCTTCCATAAACATCAGTGTTTATATCCGAACTATAAACTTTTATCCCAGTACTTCTGTGATATTTTGAATATTTGTAACACAGAAATAATGATACTGTGTGGTTGGAAAGACTGTTCGTGAAGCTGTTTCATACTTATACATGACAACTGCTCTCTGAATGTTCCAGTGTGATTTTGTCAAAGGTTTAATAGACAAAGGAGAATCGTTGTCATTTAAAAATAAGACCACGAGATCGAGATTGCAATCTTTTAATGATTAATCGTGCAGCTCTACTTTATTGGAGTATTTTTTTGGGAAACTTTTACTTTTACTACATTCCAAAGCATAATATTGCACTACATTTCATAAAAACATGTTGTTCCTTGTTATTTTGAGCTAAAGAAATCACCCTATCGTCACATTCGACCACATGAGCATCTACACTTCAAAAGCAATGCATTTTCGACTACCTCTGGAAGTGGTCGAAAGTGGACAAGCTCAAAATGTTTTAGACCCTGTTTACACCTGTATTTCGTTTTGTTCATTTGTGATCCCTTTGACCAAAATGCACCTTAATACCAGGTGTAAACAGGGCCTTAGAGACCTGATCTCTTGATCACACATTGGACACATTTCATAAAAAAATCTTGTTATTGCTTGTTAATAGGGGTTTAAATAATACTTCAGATGACCATTACAATACATAAGGTTTCATTTGTCAACATTCGTTAACTACATGAACTAACAATGAAATACTTCTAAAGCATTTATTAGTTGATGTTAATTTCAACATTTACTAATACATTATTAAAATCAAAAGTTGTGTCTGTTAATATTATTTAATGGACCTGAGCTAATGTGAACTAACAATGAACAGTTGTATTTTTATTAACTATTGTTAACAAAGATGAATGAATACTGTAACAAATATATTGTTCATTGTTAGCTAATGTTAGTTATTAAGGTCCCATTAGTTAATGTTAAACTAACATTAACTAATGGGACCTTACTGTAAAGTTTGACCTAAAATCTGGTATTTGGTCAAACAATAACAATTTACAATAATTCTTCTCCAAAAAAATTCTCACAATTGCAACGGTAGGCAAGATTTTGTGGATTTTTACTAAAAAAAAAAAAAAAAGGTATCCAAGAATTTGGGAGAAAAAAATATTTATATTTTTTATTTATTAGATATTTATTATTTAAAATATTCAATATTTTGGACATTTTGATGATGAGCAGAGTATCACACTTACCTTGTCACATCGGGAGTGTAAAGGTAAAGAGGAGGGCTTGTGCTGAGGTGAGACCCTGAAGACTGACTGGGTCTGTGGGGAGCTGGTTGCTCGCTTTCGCCCAACTGATCTGTAAAATTAAGAAAGAGTTTTCGAAAAGTTTTATTTTACTTTATGATTATTAGGGGTGGTGAAAGTGATTACTACAGTAGGGATGTCCACTGTGGCATAATATTGATTACCATAAAAATATGACTTGCTCCTTACTTTTAAAAAGCAAAAATCATGTTTATAGTAAAGCACCTACAATGTAAGTAGACATTGTGTCCAAGTGCATTTCCTTTTAAAAATTTGTGACATATATCACTTTATTCTTTGAATTATTATTTAAATTCATTTTTAATGCATTTAAATAATACATATTATTTTATGTTTTGTTATCTTAAAGCCCCAAAATGTGATGTGGTGCAACTGTCTGAACAAATGAACAGACAATTTAAAATGGCGTCTTAATAATACAAAATTAAAAACTAAAGTCTATGGCATCATTTTAGGTTTAAAACCTTTCATATAATTTTTTTTAAATTAATTAATTAATTTATAAATCTCAGTATATTTTTGTTTTTAACGCTCTTGAGATAATTGAAAAACTTTTGTCCAGCAATTTGAATGTCAGGGTGGCACAATTGCAAACATAGCACATTTATTATGAACTGACAAGGTAATAACAGTAAACAACTGATCCTTCAAATACTGGTAAAAACTGCTAATTTCAAGTACGGATAGGTTGGTACACTTTCCATGTCAGGTGGTACAACTACAGTATATATACATACAACTATTTGGTTGTACCGCCTGACATAAAAAATGAATTTAAACACTTTGCAGTGTTATTTAACAACTGAAACTTGTTTAAACACATTGTTCACAACTCAAAAATATGCATTACATCAGTTTTGAAAAGATTTTTAAAAAACACTTTTTTTGAAGCTTTATTTGTCAATGACCCAAATATTAAAATACACACTGTTTTAAAATGATAGCATGATGGTGTGATAGAATCACATACTGACCTAAACTACTGTTCAAATTTTTGGGGTCAGTATTTTTTTTTTATTAAAGAGATTAATATTATTGAGCCACGGTTCATTAAATTGATCAAAAGTGACAGTAAAGACCTTTGTATTGTTACAAAAGATTTCTATTTCAAATAAATGTATATATCCTGAAGCAAACGCCATTGTGAACAGGTAAGAAAGCTGTTGCCATGATGTTCATTATTTCTACTATAATGCTGTTGACAGAGTAGACATAGTACAATACAGTTTTCAGTCATAAACCTACAATAACTGTTCTGTTAATAACCCTCTGCGATCCGACTATCCATTGGTGGGGATACAAAAATGCGGAAGTATAATATGTAGTTTTCATGAAAGCCCTAGAGCTGTCAAAGGTCTGCCGGATGATGCGTTTTTCTAATAAATAATCAAAAATTTCTCAGTCCAGGTAACATGTAACGACTAAACATTGTTTGTTTACATATATTACCGATACTGTAACAATACAAAGTGGGTTGAAAATCAGTGAAGTTTTTTGAGTTTTTTCAACATTGATAATAATAAATGTTACTTGAGCAGCAAATCAGCATATTACATTGATTTATGAAGGATCAAATGGCAGTGAAGACTGGAGTAATGACGCTGAAAATACAGCTTAATAAATTACACTGTAAAATATATTAAAATAGACAACTGTTATTTTAATTGGTAATAGTATTTCACAGTTTTACTGTATTTTTGATGAAATAGTAGCCTTGGCGAGCAGAAGAGACTGTACATCCATCACTTACTGACCAAACCCTACCCATTTAAACATCAATGTCATGATAACATAAAGCCACTAACCCATTTAACTGTCACACTACACTCAATGATACTAGAAAGGAACTTGACGTGTAAAGCACTTTTTTTACATGGAGAAAACTCCATCCAGAGGAATTAGACCAGTTTATCCACTAAGAAAACTATTCCCACCTCAAAAAAAGGGTGATTTAGACAACTGTAAAGCTTAAATTATAAACACAGGTTTTACTGCATAATTCAAGTGCTTTAACAAAAATACAAGCTTCACATTTAGACTTTTAAACCCTCTGGAATGCTGGCCCAGTTTACCTCCATTATAAGCGTGTTACTGTGACCATGAATTTTTTTGAAGCAGTGTCAAAATTATTTTCTGTTCCAAATTATATTGTGCCCCAAATATGAACTTATACTCGATATGAACTTATACTGAACTTAAACTTAAAACAAGGCTTTTCTTGGTGTCCCCAGATGGATACCAGCAGAAATCCAGGATCAAACACATTGTGGAAGACATCGCTGGAGGAAACCGCACCTTAGCTTTTGAATGGCGCTCTTCTTATTGATGCAGAGCATCTGAACCAGTGCTTTCCTCTTCAGGCACACAATCAGTCCCGCCGACAGCAAGCAAAGGAGGGTGACCAGCGCGCCCACGGCCACGGCGCTGCTGTCAGCTGTTGTCACATAGGACAGCACGCACATTAATACACACACTCGCACATCTGTTGTACAGCACGGCACAGAATGGCACAGAGAGGGAAAACACAAGAAGTCAGAGTCAGATTAGAGTGAAAAAGTATCGACCAACACCCCTCTGTGTCTCCACCTGCAAAGCTTTTTACAATGTTCTTGAGTGCTGAGTGACATCTAAGCGCAGTGCTTCAGGTTTCCACCAGTAAATCAATGACGTGTTCTGTCAATGCTGTTATGCTTTTCCACTGGAAAATCGTTTAATGGGTTTTGTAAGTACACTGTACTTCCAGACTGCACTGTTCTACCTGCGGTGTGGCTGTCACAGAGGGGATGAAAGTGGTTAGAGCTAGTGCACTTTCTGAAGAAGTACATTTGAATCTGAATGCATGAGGCCCAAATGGTCGAAACATACTCCATGCATATTTGCAAGCAGAAACGCTTTTCTATTCTGAAATATGAGGTCGCTGAATAAATAAAAAAAGGTAATTGCTACTTTTTATCTCACAGTTCTGATTTTTTTCTCACAATTGCGAGTTTATATCTCATAATTCTGACTTTTTTCTCAGAATTGTAAGATTTAAATTCGCAATTGCATGATATAAAGTCAGAATTGCGTGTTATAAAGTCACAATAAAGTTTTTATCACGCAATTCTGACTTTATATCTCACAATTGACCCTTCGCCGGGAGTTTGATTGACAGGCAATCTAACCAATCATAACGCCGAATCCACCATTTTGTCCGACAAAGCAGGGGAGTTAGTAGATTAGGGTAGGTGGACTTGAACTTGAAAAATGATGTGTACTGACGTCTTTCCGCGATTGAAACAACATTCCTTATGATGTTCATTCACGTTTATTTGATGCTATAAGTGAACTAGTAGGAAGAGATGATCGGTTCACGAGCAGCTTGAACTGAGGTGCTACAGATATCTGTCACTACACATTAAAGAGCCACAAAACGGTATTTATCGTGTACCTTTCTTTAAAAATGACAAAATTTAAAATTTGAGACTTTGTTTCATATCAAAAGTAACCTGTCTTGTCTGTCGACGCGTCGTCAGTGTCCTCTTTGCTCCATGATGTATTTTTCACTGTGTGCGAACATGATGTGTGGCGTGAGATCGGCATGGCTTGTCGGACATAGCAACAGTAACTAAAGGGGGCGGTCAATTCTGACTTTATAACTTGAAAATCTGACTTTATATCTCACAATTTTTACTTTATATCACGTAATTCTGTCTTTATATCATGTAATTCTGACTTTATAACTCACAATTTTGAATTTATATCTCGAAATTCTGAGAGAAAAAGTCAGAATTGTGAGATAAAAAGGTGCAATTACTTTTTTAATGTCATGGCGGAAACAAGCTTCTATATCAAACAATTTATAATGCAATGCAAGTATCCATTTTCAAAGAATGCTATAGTAGGCATTTGTGTAAACGTTTTCAACGGTCAGTTTTCTATTTTCTATTTTTTCCCTTTAATGTTTGATAGTTAAATACATAAACATTTATAATAATAACAATACCACATATAGTTAAATAGTACTGGCATAACATTTTTAACCAAAGATGGTCATTTTCTTAATTTTCTTCCATTTCTTTGTGTAGAGTTGTTTATTCTTAAATAAATTAATAATAAATTAATGAATTGATAAATAAATAAAAACAAAGTTTATATTAATAATAATAATAATAATAATAATACATCTGGTTTAATGGCACTGGCAATAACATTTGTAAATAAGGCCCTGTTTCCACCTAGTATTAAGATGCGTTTTGGTCGATTGGATCACAAGTAGTCGAGTGAGACACATTCCCGTTTACACCTGGCTTTAATCAGTCTCTTTTGTTCACTTTCAACCATTTCTGTCCTGATTTCTTCGAGGGGAGGGAGTTTTTTCAGAGCTTTCGATCTAATAGACAACACAAGCGCAATTTACATATGACTGCAACCGGAGACGATGGATAAACATGTGGAGAGCAACAGCTTTCATGTTAGAAATCAGGAATGGTGAGAGAACATTGTGCTTGGTACATTTTTCATCTTCAAACTTGGGTCTTTAAAAGTTTAAATCCCGTCTGGCTAGTGCGCTTCCCATAATGTTTATGCTTTGGGTAAGTAGGCGGAGAGTAGATGGTCTTTTGTGGCTGTTTGAACACATTCGACAACATGAGCGTCTACACCAGCGGTCGGCAATAGGCGGGCCGTGGGCCAAAACTGGCCCACCAGCAATAATATCTGGCCCGTGCCCGCAGCCAGATTATTTTAATAGTGGCTGGTTCTGAAATAGATCTTCGTCTCCTGGTGGCGTCTAATATTATCAATGTGTCTACACCAGGCGCGCCGCGCCGCAACAGCTAAAAGCTGTCTACACTGAACGCGATGCCCTATTTTCGCTGACAACTTTCCTCTTTTAGACTGTTTGATAGTGCAATTTTCTCTCACTAGCTATCTTAAATGTTAACATCACTCTGTACACGACATAATAGCGTACCTCCACCACGCAAACAATTAAAAAAAATGCCCTTTAGTGCGTGAGGATGCCAAGGAATAATTCTGAGTGTAAAAGTAGGCTATGTCATTCATGTAATTATTACTATAAGTTAGGATCCATTGTGTAACAAGCAAATTAAAATGTTACACATTTATTATTCACAATATGGAAAAAGGAAATAAAACATAGTTTGTTAAGAGCATGACTCAAACATGCCATTAATGGGCTTATTCAAGTTATTTTTATCCATTCCGCATCTCCCACATATGTGTGTTTTAGCAAGGCGGTCTGTGTTGCAAGTTGGTGAATGAAGATACTTGCCAGGTTACATTAGTTTATCCAGTGTAAAACCTGGACACCGCCACACAAATGTAGCTTTTTGTTAATGACTGTCCTACTACATGATTATAACACAGAGTAACAGCTTACCAGTTACAAAAGACACTGTTACAGTCTTTCACAGGCAATTCTAGTTGCATTTTTCAATTAATTTCTTAAATTATCCTTTGACTATGTTCTGGCCCGCCATCTACTGGCGAAATTTTTTTTGGCCTCATGCCAAACTTAATTGCCGACCCCTGGTCTACACTATGAAAGCATTCCAGTTGAATGCGTTTTCGACTACCTCTGGAAGTGGTCGAAAGTGGACAATCTCAAAACGTCTTACACCCTGTTTACACATCTTAATACCAGGTGTAAACAGGGTCATTTTTGTCATTTTGTTTCATTTCTTTGTGTATAGCTGTTTCTGAAACAAACAAACAAACAATTAAAGAGTTTTTAAAGTGCCCCTATTATGCTATAATGAATGTTCCTAATTTCGTTAGAAGTCTCCTACAATAGGTTTACATGCATCCAAAAAAAAAAAAAAACACTTTCATTTTCTCATAATATACATTTCAGCATCACTTCTTTTTTCACAGTATCTGAACTGTTTGATAAAGGATTCAGTCTCTGTAAACCAGGGGTGTCCAGTACTGCTCCTGGAGGGCCACTGTCCTGCAGAGTTCAGCTCCAACCCCAATTAAACACACCTGAACCAGCTAATCAAGGTCTTGCTATAGGCTAGAAACTTCCAGACAAGACAGAGGCAAGTTGAAGCCAAACTCTGCAGGACAGTGGCCCTCCAGAACCAAGTTTGGACACCCCTGCTCTAAACTGTTCCTTTCCGAGAGCCTACTCTGCTCTGATTGGTCAGATGGCCCAGTCTGTTGTGATTGGTCTACCGCTTACAGTGCGTGTCGAAAAACAAAACACCCATTACCATATCTGAATTTCAGCTCCGGAGGCTTCCTCATCATTTATATAAACAGTAATGATGGAATCGGTTTACCTGAATCAGTTCTGGCATTATGCAAATATACCTATGTAGGTTTGTAACAGGAAGTGAGACAGGAATTGCTGAAAACTCATTTCGGCAGTTTAGAATCGATTTTTTCTTTTAGGAGACAATAACTTTATTTATTCACAAACAGCTATATAACTTACTGCATGAAATGTAATATTCAAAAAACCATAATAGGGGCACTTTAAAAAAAATTGTATCATGTTTGCATACTTGCATAGAAGAGTATGTTTCTGGCCTTAGACTGGAAAGAAGCACAAGCAAGTATTTATTAAGCATGTTAAGTCATGCTGTGTTAGCATAGTGCATACTGCTCTAGCAGGTAAGTCAAAAGTGCAGCTGTCCATCACTGTACCGGCTTGTCTCATTGGTCCACTGTCAACGCTTCCACCAAACCCCGCCCTATCACAGAAAGGAGGTGCCCAGTGAGCTTCACAATGGCAGTTCTTCTTGTTGTTGCATTCCTGTAAACATGAAGCAACCGGCGTCAATGCCACACGCAGCTTAAACCAACTGATTAAATTCCTTGCTGGACATTATCAACAACATCCTGCTGTTCAAAATTCTGTGGGATAATAGCGTGAATCTCCTCATGAGCATTCAGTTCATGGATGCACTGTTCAGTGCTGCATTCAAGGGCAACAGTGTTCCATTTGCACAAAACTGCATTAATTTTTTCCATCAGGACATGTGTCAGAGGTCGCTGTGCAAGTTGATTGATGTCACTTGATGTTTAAATCAGAGTCTGAATATTATATGCCTGCCTTCTAAAATGAAAGATGAAGCTATGTCTTTACCATCATAAAACATGACCGAACTTTTCAGTCTCTCAAACTCTTAATGCTCTCATCCAACTTTCTTAGATGCTTTCAACATGCATAAAACAGACAAACTCCTAATTTTCAGGGATAAATTAATGTATTAGAGTTTGATTCTTGATTTTGTGGACTTGGGTCTTGAGACCCTCAATACTAGAAAAAAATAGCCTTATTGGTTTAGTATTATCTAGATTTTAGGTCAGGGAGTCTAGTTTTGGTTTTGGGGCTTAAGGGTGTTTAGTATTGGTCTGGTCTGTTAATTCACCCAAAAATGAAAATTATGGCATAATTTACTCATCCTCAAGCCATCCTAGGTGTATATGAAGCTGAACACAATCAGAGTAGTATTAAAAAATATCCAGGCTCTTCCAAGCTTTATAATGGGAGTAAATGGTACCCGAGATTTTGAAGCCCAAAAAAGCACATCCACCCATCAAAGTAATCCATACTTTTCCTCCAGGGGGTTAATAAAGGCCTTCTGAAGCGAAGCGATGGGTTTTTGTAAGAAAAATATAAACTATAATCACTGGCTTCCGGTAACGGCCGTACACAAGTCGAGTTCCGGCGGAAGAGTGACCTCTGACCTGACGTATGACGCAGGATGTAGGAGAAGCGTAAGCTTAGACACCTCTCGATGTTCAAACAAATAGGGCTGTGCAACAAACTCAATCTCTTCTTCTCTTATATTGAAATCCACTGATATTTCTCTTTAAAAATTCTCGTTTTAGACTTCTAATTCATGACCGGTGTTTTGTTTTGCTCTATCCTCTGTGCTTCCGCATTTGTCAATACGTCATTTGTTGGGTCAGAGGTCCCTTTTCCACCAGAGACTAGCCGTTGCCCGAAGCCAGTTATTATAGTTTATAATGTTTTAAATATGGATATTTTACAAAAACCCATCGCTTTGCTTCAGAAGACCTTTATTAACCCCCTGGAGCTGTATGGATAACTTCTATGATGAATGGATGCGATTTTTGGAACTTCAAAAACTCGGGCGCCATTCAATCCCATTACAAAGTTGGGAAAAGCAGGATATTTTTTAATATAACTCTGATTGTGTTCATCTGAAAGTCATATACACCTAGGATGGCTTGAGGGTAAGTAAATTATAGGTTAATTTTTGGGTGAACTAACCCTTTAAGTGGTCTTCAATTGTTCTAGTTCTGGGTCTTTAGGGGGGCGGGTCCAGCTTAAAAAAGTACTAGCATCCCATGATGCTGACAGAGCGCCCAACATCTATTAAAAATGATCAATTTGACTTGCAGCACAGTTCCAGTAAGGAAATATACCTTGGATGAAAAAAATGGAAGTAATTGCATAGCCAACACAAAAAAAGAAGAATTCCAATTTAAGAAGCGTGTAATAAGAGAAAATAAATAAAACATTACACGCTTGCACACGTGCCCTCCAGAGCTGACAGTGGGTGCAAATGCAAAAGACGACGTGGGGGTGTTCTTGGCCACAGTATTTAGCGATTACATTTCAGCACTCCTCTGGCAAAAAAGCGAATGTGCATATGAGCCAAAAGATGATGAATGACACTTTAAATTGTACACAAATGAATTAAATATGACTTCTATAACTTTATTGGAGTGACAGAGATTGATTGTGAAGTACTTCAACAGCTGAGACAAGCCTTGAGTCACCGCAGCATGAACACAATAGTGTGGCTGGGGTACAGTATGTGATCGAGTGAAAGAATAGTTTACCTTAAAAATTAGAAATTTATGTCTTCATTTACTTGCTTTCATGTTGTTCCAAACCTGGATGACTTTCTATATACAAAAGGTGAAGTTTTGTAGAATATCTGAGCTGCTCTATTCCATACAATTGAGTGAATGTTGTACAGGGGCTGTCAAGCTCCAAAAACCTTCATAAAAGTGGTACAAATGACTTGTGCCAATAAAGAATATGGTCACTATTCATTTTCAAATTTAGAAAAGAACATTCTGCTACATATAACTCCTTTTTTGTTTCATGGATAAACGAAAGGTATATAGGTTTAGAAAAAATAATAGTAGGACAAGTACATTTGTCTCGGTCTCGACCGCATTTGTGTTTTGTCTTGTTTCAGTTTTAGACTAAGAGGACTCAGGATTTAATTTCAAGACCGGTCAAGACCACAACAGCAAGGATATCACTAAATTGCCGGTGCATTGTCTGATTTATTTGTTATGTGATTGGATGTAAAACTTTCAAATCTAGTCAATAACTTATTTCTAATTTGATTTCTTTTGTTACTGTTGTCCCAGGTTAGAAATCAATAAGGAATAGTGTCAAAAATGTCACCAAAATTAATATAAATGCCCATAAAATTAAAAATATGATTGGAAAAAACTGCTTGTATGGATCTTGATTTTTATATTATAGCATATAATATAATTAAGCAATATCACAAGAGCAGGAGTGCTGTTTTCACGAATATGAGCACGGTTGCTAATGCGATATTGATTTTATACATACTTTCAATACAAAAAAAGGTTACTTTTTAAACATTAATCTCAACATTTATGCAGTTGTAATTGTACCAATACGACTTTTGTGCCTCCTCTGCATTGCAAAGATGAATTTTGTTGTTAGTGATTTCATTTAAACAGATCTATACAGTGTCTTATTATTCTAATTGTATTGATTTAATATAAGACATTTCTCAGGTAGTAAATGTGGACCTTTTAGAAGAATTTAAGGAGTGCTGGTCTGGTCTTGGTTTAGGTGGTCTTGTCTACACTAGCGTGAACTATCCCTTTAAATATCCACATTATGTATCAAGCTTCCATGAAAAGACAAGACTGACACAAGGTTACGCTGGACGCAAGGTCACTCATTCTGGATCTAATTTAGTCCAGAATGAGTGTCTTATCTGTGCTTTTAACTGCTATCTCAATGGTAGCAGTAATCTAGTTCAAGTGAAGTTACTCGTTAGCTAAGTGCTATTAAGGGCACATGCTGTCCACTTTGGCAAACAGCTATACTGTAATGAAATGGACAAATCTGTGGAGGGCGGGGCTTTCAGTAGAGTTTAATCATTTGTGTTCATTTACTATTAGCATTCCTGACTTAAATCGGAGCCTAATGTCTGATAATTAATGTCAGAGAAAAAAAACTTCTCCCTGCAGATTTAAGAAAAATGTAACTGACAGAGCGGAAGCAACCTTACCCCTCTTCCATTACACTTCCCAGAGCACTTGTGCACTCCAAACACACTGACATTCTGACACTGCCTGTTCAAACAGATCTGTTATGATGAGAGAGAGACAGAAAGAGAAGTGCAGGTTAAGTCACCGAATAGGTATCAACTGAAATTAAACATTTATATTATTGCCCTTGACTAGTAGTTGACTGATTTGGGTTTCTAAGAGCTAGGGTGGCCAATATAATGACAAGTTACAGAAATATTTATAAGAGAAAATTAGACATTTACTCAAAATTAAACCAAATAAAATTGTATTATATTAAACCAAGTATAAAAATATGGGTTTTGGGTTTTATTTCTGACTGTTAAAAACGAGGACTGTCAAAAGAATAAAATAATTAATAATAATAATACACACACATACTATATATATATATAAGCTCTTAAAAATTACATAAAATATGGATTTAGATTTATCGGCCAATATATTGGTTATCAGCTTTCAAATATATAGAATTATCGGTTATTGGTATTGGCCAAAAGTTTCTTATTGGTGCATCACTAATATATATATATATATATATATATGTATATAAAATCTAAAAAAAAAAAATAGAATAGAATAATTTCAAAATTAGATAAATGTGTTTAAATATGACCATGAAATATTTAATTATTTAAAGTACTCATTTTAACTCATCTTAATTTTTATAATATAATATAATATAATATACTTTTGGGAGGTTAATCAGCCAAATGGACACCAAATGTCAATGGCAATAAAAATGGCCAAATATCATTGCATTCATCAGCCTGGCTGAAATATATCAGTCTACCAATATCATAATTTCTTGATCACACAAAGAATCTCTAGCAGAAACATTGCGTGATGATTTATTCTTGTACCATTCCTTCAGCACACTTAGTGCCTGCCAACACCAGTCCCGGATCAGGCATATCATCACCCAGGTACACGTGTGTTCCTCGGCACAGAAGACGGCCGCCCTCCTGCAGAGGTATGTTTGTCTCTATGGAAACTGCATTGGTTCCGATCACTGGCCTATTGGCACCTCCTTGGCACTGAATTTTCCCACATCTAGCATCCCTGTTTCATAAACACACACATGGACAAAACACAATGAGACACACAACAACAGTGCTAAATGTTTTTACACAGAAAAAATGGGATAAGATGATAAAAAAAAAGAGTGAAAAACAGAGGATATTGTGTTGTCTCAAGGTACTCTTGCCATTTACACCCTCTCACTCGTGTGAGGAACAAAGACTGTAATTAATAGTGACAAGAGATTACACACAAAACCATAGGGCTGCCTCTGCTGCTGAGAATAATAATGTCACGGCTGTAAAGAAATTAATAAAATTACAGTCATTACAACATGTTTGATGGGCCATCCTATAATAATTAGACAGCAAGTGACATGAATGAATCAGGACAACCTTAACCAACACTATTCATCATTCTTTAGATTAATATTCTTTTGTTTAAAAAATGTGTGTCATGGAAAGAACCTCTTTCCTGTAATATCTGTGTCAGTCACTGGACCTCAATTTTAATTTTGCGTGCTGGCACAACAAAAGCTACACATCTGTATGGCCAAAGTAGCACAATATAAGTAAAAGGTAACACTTTATTTTAAGTGGTTACTTCATGTACTTACTATAGTAATAACAGTAAATTATGCATAAATACAAGTAACTAACGCTAACCGTAACTCTATAGTAAGTACATGTAGTTAATTAATATTACTCAGTACTTATTTGAGTAAGTACAATGTAACTAAGTCACCTTAAAATAAAGTGTAACCAGTAAAATAACAAGTGAAAATTGAGCAAAGAAGTAGTATTGAACAAAACAATATTGGGTTACACTTTATTTTAGCAAAGCAAAAGGAAACAAAACCGAATGAGCAAAACAAAACAATACAAAAACATGTCAATTTTAGTTAATGAGCAAACAAAGCAAACTCAAGCAAAACAAAACAGATCAAAGCAAAAGGAACAAAACAAAAACAAAAAAGCATAAGAAGCAAAACAAAATAAAACAAAATGAATTGAAGCAAAACAAAACAGAATTTAAAAAAGAAACAAATTGTACTTTATGTAAAAGATTAAAGATTAAAGTGCGGTTGTATTGTGCCCTGACTGTACCTTGCTTCACATTTAGCAAAGGAGCCTTTAGAGTCTTTTCCACAATTTCCATAGGGATCACCTGCAGAGTTTACCCTTTCAAAACAGATCCCCGGGGCAGGTTTCGCTCCTGGAAAATGAGAGAGAACGAAAATAAGACAGCATATGCCCACTGTCAGAGATGGAAATATGACACTGCACAATTCTTCCATCTTGTTTGAGCTTGTATATAAACCAAAAACAGATGAAAGGATAATATATGTCAGACTGTGGCCTGAATCTTTTTGGAAAGGAGTATGAACAGACATATGGAATAAATAACAGCAATCAGTGTGAGCTTTCGTACTGCTTGAGCTCACTGTATGAAAGCAAGCAGGACTGAACGGGAAGTTCTGGCAAGACAATGGTTACATATAGAATTACAGTGTCAAAAATGTATGATTAATGAAACGTATATCTGCAGTACACTACAATCAATTTTTGGTCAACAAAATAAGCCCAGAAACCCTGCAGCTATCCACATTTTAAATTTAGAGTGGTACCAACCTGGACCCCACAGAGTAATGCATTGCTGCTCATGAGTCTGACAGATGCCATTGTAGCAGTAACCATCCATACTGTGGCACAAATGCCCATCGTGCAGGTACACATTGGCAGGGCAGTGGGGGTTGGTACCGGTGCAGAACTCCGGTAAGTCACAGGAGTTACTGGACTCTCTACAAGGAGTCCCAGCTGGTTTTAACTGCACACACACACACACAAACACAGAAGAACAAAAGGCTTCACCTAAGGGTGATTTCTTTCAAAATAAAGCAAAGAGAAATATATACTCAACTCCAATGCAGGCACTATGGGATAAACCAAAAGTCATGCAGAGACAAGCTTTGCATGAACTACAAAAACTAGTAACTAGCCCCACATTTGACATGCGGACAAAAGTGTGTATATTTCGTGGCCAGAAATTAAGAATTCATTCTCCCATTTTAGTAAATAATGGCCACAATTTACTAATTCATTCCCTTGTCTTAGCTAAATTGTGGCCACGAATTAAAGGTGCAGTATGTAATATTGACAGCTAGTGGTTGAAATGGGTACTGCAGTCCAAATTCAAAATACTGGAGAGAGTTGTTTCCCCGCCCCCTCCTCCTCAGACTCGATGCTCACGCGGGTTGCCAAATTGAGGACAAGCAAAAGGAACGAGCGCAACTGACAATGAAAGGCGAGGAGACTTACACACTGTAAGATGATGAGTTGATTTATCCGCGTTTTAATAAGCTCCCATTCAGAGATTTTTAGATGGATGGCGAGGCTTTTTAGGTTGGGTAGAATCTGCTATCTCTGACCCAGTTTGTTTGCTGGCTTCCATGGCTGTAGTACGCTGTTTTCCACCAACTGGCAACCCGGGGTCGAAATACTATTGGGTAAATTGGCAGTGGGTGGAATCACACAGACCAAAACAAAAACAGATATTCTGACACGGAACACACATTTCAAAGTAAATAACTGGCTGTAGGATTGTTTTTCAGAGAAACGAGTATGTGAACTTAGCATGTTTCCTATCTTAAAACCTATTTTTATGCTTTAATACAGTCAAAAAATTACATACAGCACCTTTAAGAATTTGTTCCCATAACTTAATTCGCTCCCTCATTTTGATTTAAGTAAAACAAGGGAACAAATCATTACAATGTGGCCACGATTTATTAAAACGAGGGAATTAATTTTTATATTGTGCACACAATTCACATAAAATGAGGTAATGAACATGTTAGTAGTTTGTGGGCTCAAACTGTTAATTCGTGGCCACGATATATACAGATATTTGTCATGTGCAGATATGTCATGTGCAGGGCTACGTACTGTTATTTCTACCCAGTTAAAAAAATAATAATAATAATGGAAAAGTTGCACTGAGAAAATATGGTTAAAAAAAAGTGGCAAGATTTTTTAATCGACATATTCACTTAATGAAGCACAAAGTTGAAAACTTGTACTTTGTTGTAAAGTTTGTGTGACCATGTAGCTCCGTTCTGGGGTCTGTCCCAGAGGGCCCTGGTCTGGCTTCTTTCCTCTGTAAGTAAGTGAGCTGAGCGCTCTGATTTATATGTCTGGAGGCCTAAGAGGAAACTGAGTGTCTATGTTTGGAGCGCAAATGTCGGTTCATGTTGCACTTATTAATGGGGCAAGGAGAATGTGATTTCCACGCCTTTATTTTACACACAGAGAAAAAAATGAATGAGGAAAGAGGGACAGGAGAGATTTACAATAGTACCTGGCAGTCTTCACAGCACTGTCCATGGGCACACACAGCATCTCCCTTAAGAGTGCAGGTCGTAGCGTTACAGCAGGGGTTCAGACACTCCTAAAAGAAAACAAGGATGACAGTGGATTTGAATGGATGCGTTATTGTATCACATGCAGAAAGTCAATCATAACATTTAACCATTTAAATCTTGAAGGTACAGTAGCAAACAGGTTGTTCAATTTGGCAACACTAGTATGGGGAACACATTCACTATTTACTACAACTCTTGCCTCACTAAATTTCTCATTTACTGCTTATTAATAGTTAGTAAGGTAGTTTTTGTAGCATTTATGCTTAGGTATTGGGTAGGATGAAGGGATGTAGAATAAGGTCATGCAGAATAAGGCTTTAATATGTGTTTTATAAGTACTAATAAACAACCAATATACTAGTAATTTGCAAGCTAATAAGCAACTAGTTAAGTGAGAATTGAGCCCTAAAATAAAGTGTTACCTTTAATTTAAGGGTCAGAAAGAAGTTAGAAATGAGTCATTAAAAAAAAAAAACTAACAAACAAAAAACAACAACCCAAAAAACAAAAATCAAAGCAAAAAGTGAACCAAAACACATCTAAAGATATCAAAACAAAACAAGCAAAGTAAACAAAAAAGAAACAAAACAAGCAAAGTAAACAAAAACTAAAAACAAAACGAGCAAAAAAAACAAACAAAAAAAACAAACAAACAACCAAAACTAAAACCCCAGCAAAGTAAACAAAAAAAAAGCAAAGTAAAATAAATAAATAAATAAGCAGAATGAGCAAAGAAAACAAGTAAACAAAAAATGAAACAAAACAATTGCGACTACATTTTAACAGAGTTCATTTACATATTTAGATCAGGCTGTTTAAGTCTACGGGTCAGAAAGAAGGTAGATAAATGTAAAAAAAATTCTGAAAAGCAAAGTTACAATCATTTTTGGTGCAAGAAACCTTGACTAACATTATAAGTAGACTTCAGTGGAAAAATAAATCACTACATTAGCACAGGATATGACCCCTTTAATTTGACATTAGACAATTAGGGGTTACTGAAAAACAATGGAAAGCAACAACAAAGACTCTGAACAGCCGTCCCGTATGATTACTTCATTCGATATTAGTTCCAGGTGTGGAGTTCGTATTCTTTTAGGAAATTCCCTTCTCTCAACCAGTTCTTTGCATCCATGGTAACAAAAAAAAAAGAAAAAAAAGTTTGAAAACGTTACTGTAGATTTGTGTATGTGAGTGTGTTGACATGTCTGGTTTAAATCAGTGGTCCATGCATTGTTCTGATTTTGAAAAAAATAAAAAAATAAAATAAAAAAAAGATGTTGTTTTCTGAAACTCTGAACTCTTGGCATCAGTAAACCGCGTTCATGTGTGTACGTGAGTGACATCATCACTGACCCAAGACTGGAAGTGATGGGAATGTCAGAGTCCTAGCACAATTGAAGGAAAGAGGACATTTATCTTAGAAGAAAAAGGGTGAGGAAGAGAGAGAGAGCTGAATTTTGAAGACTGAAAATCATTTGTTTTGTTGTTGTAGTGAAGCAGAAGTACTTTGTTCTTCTCTAGAAGTACACAAGAAGCTCATTAAGACCTCAAGCACTAAAATTTTATTTCATACAAAAATGTCTTTCAAAAAATACTTTTGATTCCTCTCTCTCCTCTTTAACAAGGTCCTGGTGTGAACTGGGAGAGGTGCTGAAGGGCTGGGTTGGGTTAGGTCAGTCCGCTGGCTGTAACTGCTCCTCAGAGGCACAAAAATTTCTTTACAGACCTGCTGTTTTCTCTAAACTATCGTCAGCCAGTGTGAAATGATAGGGGGGTTGGGCTTCTCTCATCCTTCTACCCAACACTCAAGACCTGCAGCTAGGCTTCCTCTCTGCTCTTTACCCACTTCCTCCCTCATTCCCCCTGGTGAGATCACCCAAGCTCACGGGTGCCATTCTCAAACAAACTTTTTCCCCCATAACAAGATCCTAGACTTTAAAGTTCAGGCCAGGCTTATATATAATGTCTCCATGACATCTAAATTACATACATCATTTCTGAAGTCTCCAGTTCCATTACTACATGATATTTAGGGGGCATTTTAGCATTTATTTATAGGACAGTGGAGACAGACAGAAAGGGGGAGAGAGAGGTGGAAAGGGATCAGGCTGCACAGATGACGCAGTCTGGACTCAAACCTGAGTCCTAACAGCTCTTTTATGTCACACAGGCCCTCTTTACATCTGGTATTAAGGTGCGTTTTGGTCAATCTGATCAAAAGTGGACAACGTTAAATACAGGTGTAAACGGGTGTAAAATGTTTTAAAATTGTCCACTTTCGACCACTTCCAGAGGTAGTAGAAAACGCATTCAACCGGATTGATTTTGTAGTGTAAATGCTCATGTGGTCAAATGTGTTCGAACAGCCACAAAAAAACGTCTACTCTCTGCCTACTGACCTAATGCATGAACATTATGGGAAGCACGCTAGCAAGATGGGATTTAAAGAACGGCTGAAGACCCAAGGTTGGTTTGAAGATGAAAAACGTACCAAGCACAATGTTCTCTCACCATTCCTGATTTCTAACACACACTTACAGCGTTCGGCGTGGTCTTGTGGCTGTCAGAGCTGAAATGAAAGCTGCTGCTCTCCGTGTGTTTTTCCGTCATCTCCAGGTGCATTCATATGTAAATTACATGAGCTTATTTTGAGCATTATATCGAAAGATCTGAACAAACCCATACATTTACCAGCCCATAGACCCTACCCTTGAAGATATCAGGACAGAAGTGGTTGAAAGTGGACAAAAGAGACGGATTAAAACAACAGTTGTAAACGGGAATGTGTCTCCCTCGTCCACTTGTGATCCGATCGACCAAAACGCATCTTAATCCCAGGTGTAAACAGGGCCAAACACATGAGTAACCCACTGCACCATGGCTGAGATAGAAACATTTATTTGATCAGACCAGATTTGTGTCGATATAATGATACCATATCATGATAAACTGCAGAATAGTTTTCAGTTTTTTAGTGCAGTAATGATCCAAAAGTAAATGGAATTTCACTCTATGAATCATTTCAAAGTCACCCTGCAGTAACTGTAATAAGATTAGCAACATGGCAGTCACTTTTGTACTTTGTTTGAGATTTCTTTCACATTTTTCCATTTGTATGTTCAGTAATTATAGTGCATAATGACATATGTATTCTATTTTATATTTAGAAACAATCAGATTTTTTTTTTTTAATTTTCATTATTAATTGGAAATAAATGGATTTTGAAAACTGACATAAAAAAACAAAAAAGCTGGCATAAAATAAACAAGAAACATTTTTAATGTCTCAGATCAGTCATTTGGTATTTAGCATGTGAGAATGTGTTGTTTCTGAATATTTGTCAATTCAGGAACAGTTTTTGAGAACAACAAGTCAGACTGAAAGCCATTGGCCTGTGAATATTAAACCGACCAAATCAAATCCCAAACAAAACCAAAGACTAGACATGGAACTAGTTCAGCTCTGCTAATCCTAACAGCTAGAAGAGCGGTCTGCTTTGTAGTGACGCACAAAGGTCTTTGATGTGTATTAGTCTTTCATACCTCTGGCTCTCCACAGTCACACTCCTCTCCTTCCTCAATGTATCCGTTGCCGCATTTCTGTCCCCCGTAGAGCATTTTGACTTCAGGCATATTATACAAACACATGCCCACTCCCTTCTCCAGACTAGCCACCAGATCCTTCTTACTACACGTACTGAACACCGTGGGGAATGGGTACCTTTTCACAAAGAGAGATGGAACAGAAAAGATAAAATTAATTAAACATTTTATATAGAATTGAATTGTATTGTTTTTTTATTATTTTATTTTATTTTCACTGCAACTTCAAAGGAAGCAAGACAATGTTGTTGAAACTAGTGCTGGATACCTAAGGTAATTTTATGTTGCACTGTTTGCTAGCCTGGCATAATGATCTCCATTAATAATTCTTAAGATATATTCCGAGAGTATAAATTTATAATATATTTCTTTAAAGTATCCTTGAAAAGGGGGTTTGACTTTTCAAACTTCTCCGCAATGTCGTCTGTCACTTTAAATGCTCAAGCTTGTTACAGCAGGATGGATTCTGATTGGCTGTCAATGTTTTTATCGTTCATCAGCTGGATAAAATCGTTCTGAAAGTTATTCCAACGATATCATTTCTCTGTGCCGTTATCATTACAGTTGTGATGTGAACTCTGCTATTCTCTAATATTGAGAACGATTTTTAGAACTATATCTTTATAATTATCATCCTTGGTGTGAACGGACTCTTTTAAACAGTAATTTGAAAAAGCTTTCTAAGCAAATAGCCACTTTTAAAGTAATGAGTAACGAGAGAAAAAAAAGACCAA
The DNA here is from genome assembly GCF_019924925.1 of Ctenopharyngodon idella. Taxonomy (NCBI): domain Eukaryota; kingdom Metazoa; phylum Chordata; class Actinopteri; order Cypriniformes; family Xenocyprididae; genus Ctenopharyngodon; species Ctenopharyngodon idella. The sequence goes on along the minus strand of NC_067236.1, from coordinate 16,289,302 downwards.
ATAAACCGAGTATAACGGTACATAATCTCAATGACCCAGCCAAGCATATAAATTTGAAAGTATTCAAATTCCCAAAGTCATTAATGGCATTATTTTCTACAAGCAAAAAAATGACAGCAAAACAAAGCGAATTAGCATATGACCTTCCACCGTGGCATTCACGGCCGAGGCCTCTACGTGATAGAACACTAAGCCAGCTGAGCATAAACCCATATGGTACTTTTCATGTTAATTCAGCACTACCGATACATGATTATAAACAAAACAGCGCCGGGCCTGACCTCAGCCTGACCGCAGTCACTGTAGCGGCCATGGACACAAAGACTGGGCTCTTTCAGTTCAGCAGAGCAGCGGACGATCATATGACAGCCTCGGTCTAGGGAGGCTGCCTCAGGCAGGGAACAAGACGAGGCGAGATATCTGAGAGGAGAGCAAATGAAGCTCATTTGGGTCTGGGCTCTGCTCACTGGAGAGTACTGCAGAAGATCCTTCATGGTCTGTTGCCGATATCTTCAGTTTACTGACACACCCCAACAAACAAGCAGAACAACAAAGTGTGCATTTGCTATGCGCTCATAAATATGCGAAACGCTAAATAAATGGATGTCCTTGAATTTGTGTGTTTTCGAAAAGTGAAAATGACTCTTCCTGCAGATTAATAGTGTATGCATGCATGTGAAGAAGAGATTAAAACATTATTAATCATAAGGTTAATGGGTGTAACACTTCTGTGCTGAAAAATTATAGCACAAGGTTACAATCAGTAATTACAGCGTGGCATGTAGCATATGTTTTTTGAAATTAACTAAAATTATACTAAATAAATCAGATTTTTAAAAAGTGCAAAATTTCCAGTTTATAACTGTAAATAGAAAAATCAATCATTCAATCAACGTGCAGGCGGGCTTTAGCATATCATTAATTATGCTGCGAAGCAGGGGGTCTCGAGAAGCCAAGTTATCCCGGAATATTTTCCTGTTGAAATAAAAAATCGGGTACATTTAACAATATAGCGGGTGAATTATGTATATGATGTATATTATGATGTTATAATGAACTATATGCCTTTCTCCATTGACGTTCTGAGTTGTTCAAAGTGTTTCTAAGGATGCTGATATTTAGAAGGCAGCTGTTTGACTCTGAGATGGCGAACGGGAACATGGTTTGTGTAACATTAGCAACACATTATTAGCTGTTTGATAACGTAGTCAAGCAAAAGGCTAATCATATCAATTACCGTTATGTGTGCGATGTTGTAGAAAGCGATACATAAAACACATTACCATTCTGATACATCAACTTGTAAACAAGCTTGTACAATTCACTCTTCCACTTCTTCTGAATCAGTTTCTGGTTCAAACATATATGACAGAATTAAACCAGTATTTCCACTTGCCATTGTGCAGCGTTTACTACAGTAAAGTTGATCAAGTGGATCTCTGAGCTAGTGCAAGTGAGTGGAGGCGGGGCTAATTTACATATTCATGGCTCCGCGCATACAAAAAGAAGAGTTACATTTAAGCTATTTTAAGGCATGAAAAAAATTTTTCACAGGAAAAAGCATTTAAATATGTCACTTTGGTGATCAAAGATGAGTTTTAATGGGATAAAATTTACTACAGGGGGACTTTAATATTAATATAACACATTGAGGATGTAAGAATTTGTCTGGCCTCCAGGTTCAGTAATTTCACTTTAATGGCAATCAAAAGGTTATTAGTCAGTTATTAAAATGCCTTATTTTCAAAAATGTCAAAAACCACTAAATCCACCTCTTTGGACAACAAGACATAGTAAAATGTCCGTTTCTGTCAGTTTTACAGCAGCAAAAGGAACAGCTTGGCAATTGAAAGCCGGTTTAATACACACACCATCATTCATCTTGAAATCATATGATTTGATTCATGTCTTCCGATTGGTTCTTTGGACTTAGAGGCTTTTGCTGACAAAGGGAAGTGGCGTTTAGCAGTTTCTGCGAATTAACCGGTATTTCTGAATGGGCTGATGCTGGGATTTAGCGGATTTGAAGCGAAAGTATTTGATGAACGAATACTATGTGCGGAGAGCATTCGCTCAATATCATTATCTCATTTTTGACTGAGGTGGTGTTTAGTGGATTTTGCATCTGAACACTTCAAATGAACAACTAACAACTTTGATTTGAGCTGTACTTTTAACTAAAGTTTCTTGCTTTGCTGAAAAGACCTGAATTTGCATGCTGGTCAAGAGCGGTTTATGCTGGTTTGGTGCTGGTGGACCAGTAAAACTTAACAGATAAAGCATGATCTTGAAGATGAAGCTGGTTGGCCAAGGCTTTCTTGTTGGTTAAGCTATTTAGGCAGTCTTATAAGCCTCGTTCAGGCTGTCAGTCCAAATCTGATTATTTGTGTATCCGATCTGATCTAAAAATTTTAATGTCCACACTGTGTATCGCAAGTGTTCAGATTCGATTTGTGCGTCCATGGCGCTTTTTCGTTTTCCGGAATATCTGCATTGGTTTCTATGGCAATGACATTGCGTTCATAAGCATACACCAAAAACAACAACAACAACAACCGCAACATGGAGAGGTTTGCAAAACACTTTGCAACAACACAGCCTTGTTTCTGCAGTGACTTTCAGCATGTTTCCTATAACAACGTCTGATGTTTACGTTGCGTGAGAAAGTCACATAAACCACGTGAAATCCGATCAGAGCGATCAGACTGAAACGGATTTACAGAAATGCGATTTGAATAGGATTTCAAACCACATATGTATGTAGCTCGAAACGGATTTGCAAAAATCGCATTTCATGTGGTTTTTGGTCGTTCAGACTTGCTAAATCTGATCAGATTTCAATCGGATATGCACAAAAATTGGATTTGGACTGACAGTCTGAACGAGGCTATAGGGACTCCGACACACTAGCATCCAAAACATAACATAGCCTACTGCAAAAACTAAGTACTCCTACTGTTATAGCAGTTAGCAGTACCGTTATAGCTGAGCAGTTACTCATCCCTACCGAGCTGTTCAGAGGTGAATAATATTTCCCGGCTAAAGCCACAATCCTTCATACGCATCAAAAATGGTTATAAAACAGACATGTGCAGCCACACGCATGTCACATCCATCTCACTTTCATGCACCTTTGACTGAGAGCCTTTGAAGAGTTTGCTGATGAACTTTTAACACCTCTGTTTTCCCCGCCCGTCCTCTGTCCACCGGGACCGATTGTTTCCCAGCCACCCGTGCTCATCAAAGACAACCTCAGCGCTCACCTTTAGCGAGCAAACACAGGAACACAAGCCTGAATCAAACATCCATGACTCAGACAAGAAGCGATTCTGTCATCGGTGCCAATAAAGCTAAATAAACTCTGCAGATGAAAGAGAGGAAAATGGGAGGAAAGGATGGAGGGAGGTGTGGGGAGGAGAAAATCTTTGCCAGGAACATCTGTGCTCCCTGGGGGTAAGTGACCGCTTGTTTGGGGTTTTGTGGTGGGAGCCAAACACATGGAGGTAGGGCGGACGACCGGCCGGACTCCTGCAAGGGGTTTTCTGGGTCTGTCCTCATACTTCACCCTGTGTCCTCAATGCACCCTGCCCAATAACACAACACCCCAGACTAAAATGTATTGCTCAGAGGTTCTTTCAAAGCTCTAGAGTTTTATTTAAGGATTTACTTGGTCTCAAATGTTTCTTTTACATGTAGACACAAATGAGACAACTGATGACATAAAATGAATGGGGATAGCTTAGCTAAGAACATGTGGAAATGTTTGAATTCATATTTAATCTGATAACATACTTTGGTATCTTGCCAAATCTGATTGTTTCTTTCTTTCCCTTATAATTAAATATATGATATATATTTATGTATGTATAATACTGTGTGATATATGATGTATGATGTACGTATAATCTGCAGGAGAATTAAATGATATTCATTCATTCATTCATTCCAGTCATTATGTTGGCTTGACAACCTGCTAATTCATGCTCGCAACACGCTAAATCATGCTAGCAATGTGCTAAAACATGCTAATTCATGTTAACAATGTGCTAAATCATGCTAGCAACATGCATAATTCATGTTAACAATGTGGTTAAACATGTTAGCAAATTGCTAAATAATGCAAAAATGTGCTAATTTAAGCTAACAATGTGCTAAATCATGGTAGCAAAATGCCAAATCATGCTAGTAACATGTTAAAATATACTAACAACATGCTAAATCATGTTAGCAACATGCATAATGCATGTTAACAATGTGGTTAAACATGTTAGCAAATTGCTAAATAAAGCAAAAATGTGCTAATTTAAGCTAACAATGTAATAAATCATGCTAGCAAAATGCCAAATCATGCTAGTAACATGTTGAAATATACTAACAACATGCTAAATCATGTTAGCAACATGCTTTTTCATGCTAACAATGTGTTAAAACATGCTAATTCATGTTAGGAATGTGTTAAAAAAATGCTAGCAACATACTAATTCAACATGCTTTTTCATGCTAGCATCATGTTAAAACATGGTAGCAATGTGCTAATTCATGCTAGCAACATATTAATTCAAGTTGGGAATGCGTTAATGCTAGCAGGGTGCTTAAACATGCTAGCAGAATGCTAAAACATGGTAGCAACATGCTACTTCACGCTAGCAATGTGTTAAAAATGCTAGCAACATGCTAAAAATGCTAGCATCATGTTAATTCATGTTGGCAAAGCACCAAATAATGCTAGCAGTGTGCTAAAAATGATAGCAACACGCTAAATCATTCCAGCAATGTATTAAAACATGCTAGTAATGTGCAAATTCAAGCTAGCAACTTTCAAACTTTCAGACAAGCGTTTGTCCCAATGAACTTTACTATCTAGATCATTCTTGTTTTAATTTAATAAAAGAGATCCGCAGGAGAATAAATATATTTACCTTATTTATTCTTATTTATTAATGTATTTATAATGTTATTTATTAGTTAATTCATTCATTCTCCAGATTTTCTTCATCTTATATGGCCCTAGTAACAATATCTCCACTATTTTAAAATAATATATGAATATTATATTATTAAATCACATGACTTTTCAAAGAGTCTTTAGAAACCATAATGAAAGATGAAACACTATGGCCCGGTTTCACAGACAGGGCTTAGCCTAAGCCAGGATTAGGCACTGGTTCAATTAGGGCATTTAAGAAGCTTTTATAAATGTTCACTAGAAAAAAAAAAACATTACTGATGTGCATCTTGAGACAAAACAATGACACTGACATTTTTTAAGATGTGTCAGTACAAGTTGCATTTAGTTAAAACAGCTCAAACTTGCATTTTAGTCTAGGACTAGCTTAAGCCTTGTCTGTGAAACTGGGGGTGAAACTGTGAAACTGGGGGTAAATGTCCTAACAATGACTGGTGAACATATGTAAATGATAACATGTTAATGTTAAGCACCTTCAGGCCCTTGGGTGTACTTGGACCCCAGTTTGAAAACAAGGACAAACGATCAAGATATTAATAGATCTCATTTTGACTTTTCTTACCTAGGACAAACACACGCAAACACACAATTCAGCCACAAAAGAAACAGACAGAACTCTATCGACACTTCAGAGCGTTTTCAAACAGACAAATCAATGCCGTCAGCTTAGTGACAATAAAACAGAAACAAGCAAACACTGATTTGCAACGAGCCCATGGTCTTCTGCAAATCTCCCAGATGCCAGCAGTGTGGCAGTAAGCTGGGGCACAATCAAGCGTGTGTGAGTTTTAATGCCGCCTTTAAAGGGATTACAGTTGAAAGAGACCAATCAGTAGGGGCGTCTGGAAGTAAAAGTCATGACATTTGCAAATGGAAGCGACACATACTGTATCTTAAACACCCTAAGAAAAAGCTAATGATCCAAAAATGACATTTAAGCGGCGCTGTAGTTTGTGCAATGAGCCGTTTGCAGCAGCGAGGGCTAGAATAGTAATGTGACAGAGAAAAGGACTTTGGTCTAAAAAGGGATTGGCACCGGGGACGAATAGCTTTGAATGGCAGTGGGTAAGCTGGCAGAGGTTGGCATCAGGTCAAGTGGGTTAAGCAGACTTGGCGTGGCGAAAAATGGTGCTAGCAATAGCCAGATTGGTTTGTATGGCCTGGCACGCAAAGATGGTTTGAGGCACATATGAGCATGAGTCTGAGATTTGTGTGCCAGTCCACTCTTAAAAAGTGCTGTTGGGGGTTATGGGATAAGATACTGCCAAGCATAAAAACACACGCAAACACATGTACATATTTACAGAGTCAAGTGTGCGAGTGCACTTAAACCTGCACATAATTTTTCTCTTCACTCAACTTTGGTGATTGCCAAACGATTCGCTCTGTTCCCAGCATCTGTGCAAGCCCTAAAGCCCTCTTTATGAATTCAAATTCAAGCAAACAACAAATCCTTTCTGCTTGAACTTCTCTTTACTTCTTTACCCCAGTAAATCACAGCCGCAGACACACAAAAATCCACTGAGAACTCCTGCAGTCTACCCTGTCAAAGCCTCTTTTCTCAACTCAAAGATCTGCTTGCATCTGAAAACTTTAACTGCTATCATTAAGCATCTGCTTCATAATTCCACATCTTTTCCAAGACACAACAATGAACCCAGATGCTGATTACGGAGTAAATTATTCTGAAATTACACGCCTGCTGTCCTCTCCAAAACGAGTGTGCTTAAACATTTTGATATATTTATGAAACAGTGCAATGTTGAGTGTTTGCATAAAACCAATAGCTCTAATCAATCTCGCTTGTGCTGTTGGCACCTCTGATCTGATGCCAGTGCACCTGCTGTGTTTTGGAGATCTTTAAATTACAGGGCAGGAATGAGATAAGACCCAATGCAAGCCAGCTACAACACTGCATTGTTAAAAAAGTCAATGAAGATGAAATTAAAAAGGCTGATTTATGCTGGTCAGACCTGATTTAGTGCTAGTCTAGCTGATGAAACTTGATGTATTTAAAGGGAACATTTACTCACCCTCATGTCGCTTCAAAACTGTATGACCTTCTTTCTTTCATGGAACACAAAAGGAGGAGTTCTCAAGAATACAGTTCCGTTTCCATGCAATTACAGTAAATTGCTTTAGACTGAGGCTTTCAAGCTTCAGAAAAACCACCATAGCAGTATCACAAAAGTAGTCTTGATGCTGTATTCTACACTACATACAAGTCTTCTGAAGCCATACAATAAGAACAGGCCAAAATGTATTTGATATCCACCTTTGTTCTCCTGTAAAGCAGTATTCAAAAATGTTCCTTTTGTGTTTTGCTGAAGAAAGAAAGTCATATGTGTTTGGAATGACAAGATGGTGAACTGTCCCATTTTGACAACATCAACACACAACATACTGGTGAACAACTTAAAATATCAACCCTGGCTTTGTACTTGAGGTGCACTTGAGTCCATCTAGGCATGATACATGTGTCTCACTTGTTGTATTTTCATAGAGGGTGTTCAAACACACACAGAAACACACCCTGATGACTCGTATTGTTTCAGCTGAGCTTGCATGTTACCCAATTATTCACGTTTCCTAAGCGTTCCGCTGGTCATTGTTAGCGTAAACCTCTCTACAGTACGTCACAAAATTCCAAACATGTTCAAATTTCTCTTTGGGAGATGTCAGCACAGCCTAGTTCTCGGTCAAACCATGACGACATCTGATATCATAATACACACACCCATGCAGAACAATTTGTTAAAAGAAAACACTTGTTGGAAAAACCTCTACCTACATTTTTGCAAAGCTCCAGAAACTTACCTAAACATACAATTTACTAGTTTCCAGCTGAAACCAGTAAAATGACAGCTGTTATTCCTGCTCACACAAAATATGATTAAAGGGGGCGGATTATTGATCAAAAACTGTTCCTGGCCTGGAAATAATTATGACCACCATTGCGCATGATTTGTAAACTAACACATTTTGACATTTGCATCACATAACCAGCTTCATATGCATGGCTTTTCTGATGTATCAAACAGGAATGAAAGTGAGGCTGTGAGGGATTCAGTGGCTTGGCTTGTACTGTTGTTTTTTTAATGTGTTTTTGAATAGTTCTGCTGACAAAACACTGCAAAAATATCTTTCCAAGAAATTTCAGTAGACAAAAAAACTCCAGACAACATGAAAATTGAAATGAATGAAAATTGTAAGTGATCTAGGAGCTTTATACATCTTTTTTACAGAGGATGCCATTGAAAACACTGTAAGTTTATCCCTGACAGCCTTGCTTTCATACCTGCCATGGCGCTATAGCATTACACTAACGGTGCAGAGGTCTCAGGTATGAGTCCCGTGAAACGCGAGCAAAGACTTTATATACAGAAAGATGATGCACTCGTATTAATGGGAAAAAGTGCAACGCCTAATATGGCGCCTCCTAAATAAAAGAGCCAATCGCCTACTGGTAAATTCATCGCGTCACTGCAGCGGCCGTTAGCTGCTCTAGCCTGAAAAATAAGCTTTTATTTAACGCTTTTTCAGCATGAGAAACCACATTTATGATACAGTTGTTGTCAGATTTCATTGGTGATTTCAAATATGAAATTTAATTGTAAGCTTGGATTGAACAGCTTTGGAGAATTTTATTTCTCCCCATTCAAAGAGATAGGAGCTGCACTTGCATGACTGAAATTAATAGTTTTCAGTCATGTGACTGGCACAGAGACCGGGCGGGCAAAACATCCATAGAACTGCATAACAGGCCTGTAAATTTTCCACCTCAAAAGAAAAAAACCAAAAATATGTTAATAAAATGCAAGTTTTGGGCATCCGTGATCCATATCCAGCAACTGCTGCAGTGTTTCAATCACTAAAAACAGCGAGACATTCTAAAACGCTTAACGTGAAAAACACAGAAAGTGCTATTAAAGTGATATTAAAAGACCAAATATACAGTATACACACTGATGATGATATACAGGCGAGATGAGCCCAGAATATGAACGCAATGTGTTAAATGGTTGTGTTTTCTTTATAATGGTTTTCTATGGAAAATCGCTTAAAGAGAAACTGTGTGTTTCATTTATATTCTGGGTTCATCTGCTTCCCTGAACATCATCAATAAGGTGTATATTGAATTTGGTCTTTTAATATTACTGTCTTACTTCATAAGTACTTTGTACAAACCTGGTAAAAATCACTGGCGGGCAATGGAGGAAAGCCTTGTTTTGCCCAGGGTTGCCAGGTCTGTGCAACAAAAGTAGCCCAATGGCTAGTCAAAAGTAGCCCAATGTGATTTTCTCCATCGGGTGGTCAAATTCTCCACTGAATTTGTACGTCTGGCAGGTGTTGGAGCGCTGAAATCATATGTATGGGGGTGGAAATCAACCCGTGGAAAACATTTTTACCCGCAGCAACAACTTAAAAGTAACCCAATTCCGCGGGAAAACTGCGGACATGGCAACACTGGTTTTGCCCTCCAGGTGGGCTTTCCTATAAGTGTGCGACGTCATGTGAAAACTATGAATAGCTGCCCAAGAGACGCTTCAAATATGGCCGTTGAGTGAAATGACTTACCTGAACGGGTCTTTGACACGAGTCACAATAAAATAGCTCAAAGACGCAAGCTAAAATGGCATGGTTGCTTCAGCAAATGCTTTTTTATTTCACGTTTACCTTTTGTTAACATCAGTGACGCCACAGGCAAGTTTTTCCAAGTAGCCTGTGTTGAATCCGTTACTTTTAAATCATATTTAAACACATTCTTGTTCTTTATGCACACATAATGTATACACACACACACACACACACACAGCCTAGCAGTCATATGCAATAACCTGCCCGGACAGTAGAAAAAAGAAGTCATTTGCATCTAGACATTTTCAAAACCCCATTCTGAGTTTGACCTATTAGAGCTGTTATGTTATCAGCGATAGGTGCGGAATGAGGAAATTAATGTCTGTTTAATGAGCCTCCTCCGGCGATGCAAACTGATTCGAAGTCAGGCTCTATTGTGCTGCCTGTCATTTAGTAGATAACACCGCCGTTTGGGATTCGGTGTGCCGCCACCACAATAAAAGGTGCAAGCGATACCCATTAAGCGATAGCATCTGATGTGCTCTTTCCAAAAGGCCATCTGACATGCTGGATCTTACGGACAAACGTTCTTCCCTCATTTGCTCTGTAGTAAAGATACAGGCCAAGATTGTGTGAGGTAAGCACTGTCTAAAGAAGTCAAATCACAATGTTTAACACCCTGCTGATAGCCTCATACCTCAAGCTGAGATATATGATGTGTTTGTTCTTTGGTGCCTTTGTAGAGTAAGTTAGTCCACCCTGACAGTGATTTCCAGTTTTGCTTGTACTGTACCTGTTTAACTGAATGGGGAAACACAGTAACAAAAGCTTGACTCCATAGGAATTTATACATGGAAATAATCAAAGAAGGCGATTAGCTCTTTAAACTAAAAGGCTTGACTTCCGTTTCTTACAGCTACCATGTTCAGCAATGCAATTTCCTCCATTCATTTTCAAACAAGTGCCTTATTTCTTCCTTATACGGTTGTTTGGCACGTATGCTGGCTATTGTATTTGGCTGAAAAACATTAAGAAGCCGACAATAACTTCCTGTTTATGCTTCAGGCTGAATTGAAGCAGATCTACGGTAGTTTTTAATTTTTATTTTTGTCCCTCCATCTTTCTTTGTTTTGTCTTTGTCCTGTCTGTCAGACTATCTTTTTCAGTCTTATTTGCAATCGTCTTTCTGCTGAGTTTCCAGCTCTGAATCTCCCAGACTGTATGTTTTTGTTAGTTTGAATCTGCAGATAGGACACTGGGGCTGAGAACTCACAAAAGCTGTCAAAAATAGAGAGGGAGAAAAAAAAACACTGGATGCAAGATCATGAATTTCTCATGTTTGAACTTGAAAATAGATCCTTGCAGAGTAAGAACAGCGCAACACATCCAGCAAATGCAGGAAAAGGGTTTTGAGGAACTGAATAAATCAGAGGCAGAATGTGTGCTTTGTTAAGGCCAACTTACAGAAGGTTTATTTAGCCAGTGAAAACAGCATGGAGACAAAGGATCAAACACATGGAGAAAATGAAAACTGAGAAAATGTTTTTTTTTGTTGTTGTTTTTTTATATCTGAATTGGTGTTTCATGGTTTTTAACTGATAAATAGTATTTATCTCTGAAAATTATTTAATCCTTAAAATAGTCATTAAACAATCCAATCCAATATTTTGGATTCAATGAGAGTCTGATTTATGATTTATGTTTATGCTTTGTTAAACGAACTATTTTTATTGCAGTAGATTTCCTTTTATAAGTTGTATGACTGGTTTTGCGACATAACCAAAAGCGGTTAAAGCTGCATTTATTTGATCAAATATGCAGTAAAAACAGTAATATGATGAAATATTATTACAATGAATTATATTAAAGTATTAAAAGTATTAAAACAACTGTTTTCTATTTTAAAAATGTAATTTATTCCTGTGATGGCAAAGCTGAATTTTCAGCATCATTACTACAGGCTTCAGTGTCACATGATCCTTCAGAAATCATTCTGATATGCTGATTTGGTGCTAAAAACATTCTTATTATTATTAGTGTTGAAAACTGTGCTGTTGTTTTGTGGAAACTGATCTTGTTCTTTAGTAAAAATATCTAAAAATCCTTAAAATAAGACAAAAACATTGACTAAGAAAGTGATGTTTTTTAGTCTATCTATGCATATGTTTTTTGTGTCTCTGAGACCGCGTGTGTCCGTGAGTTTCGGCCTTTAGGGTTGAATAAACTAAGGAAGCCTGTGTTTTTCCCATGGGAAGTAAAAAATAGGCCAGCATTTTCCTGACTCTGCAATAGTACAGCCTCCTCTGATACAACAAATTCATATGCACTGCCACCAAAGCAATACAAAACAAACGCTTTGACTTACAAACCCTACATCAACCTATCAGAAGTAGACACTAAACTCAAAAACCTTGAATGACGCTGCACTGAGCGATGTGTGAGGGGTTATTTTGAAAGGTGGGGACAAGCTTTGGCACTCCAGCTTTCTTTTAAAAGCACCTTCTTTTTAGAGAAGTGCCACGTCCTTTTAAGTATTCATCCATTGCGCTGCAGAAGAATTTGGAGCTATGAATATTTAAAGGAAAAAAAGGAAAAATGATGTCAAACTCTCCTCTGTACCTGCGGCTAAAATAGACGACAAAAACGCCTCTTGTGACAATAACCGGGGGGTGGCTTTAAAAAGCCCAGAGAGGTTTCTTCCCAGCATGTTGTCTTGTTGCCATATGAACACATAATGGGAGAATAGGGTTGTGCTGTTTGTTATGGCCGTGATCCAGGGTCGAGCTGCGGTCCAACAAAAATATCCCCTCTATGAGATAAGACAGCCACAGCAGAGAGATTGAAAACCGGTCACAGCTGAGAGCGGACAGATGATTACTGGTGAATGACATGCAATATTTCAGAAACCGCAGCCTTACTTTATAGACCGAAGGCTGAAAAAGCCACAAGTCTGATCCTGGAATATCTCAAAAACACTAGAAGGTAATGCGTGTCTCACATACCAAGAACGTTGCAAGGCTGAAAAAGTTAAAAAATAGTTTTAAAAATGTAATGATTGTGTATTTTTAAACAGATAATGGCTCAATAATTCATATCTAAAAAACAAAAAAAAACCAAAAAAACCCCCAAAAAAACAAGAGAAATCCCCCATAGTATACACTACTGGCTCAAAACAACCTGGCCAAACTGAGCACTCAAGGATGGCAGATTTTACAGTCCATTCCAATACTCCACCGATACATCTAAACGCCCCATTCCAACTGGCTCTCTGGTTCATCGTCTGATAAGGCAAACTGGCATAAGTGTAAGGAGAGAAATTTCCCATTATGAGCCAGCCTCACCTTATCAACCTGGTGTTTACCCATGTTCGAGACCAGTCACATGCTGAAAACCATTACCGTCAAGCGTGTTATCACCAGAAGCCAGACGACATCCGAATGTCTGAAATCCAAATTTCGGAGTGGACAAAGCAAGCCTTCCACCTATCTACAAGTTTTTGAGTTTCAATCCGAGACCAGCCTCACGTCAGCGATGACGTATGGGTATGTAGAGCAAATTCATCACTGAGAGATGGCTAATTAACCCCCGGTCAATAAGATGCAGGTAAACGGCTGATTACTCTCTTGTGTACATGAATGATGAGAGCTTGATTTGCCCGTTCCCCAGATAATGGGGCTCGTTGGAGACTAATTGAGCTGTAGAGTGATGCGTCTGCAGTGCATTTATACATCAAATCCAGACAGGTTACTCCACTCAGGAGTACAAGAGGAGGTTATCAAAGACTAGTTAGATCTTGATCTGTTCAAACACAGTGCTGGGTAAATTACTTAACTGTAGTCAGTTACTGATTCCATGTAGTTAGTAATGTAATAGATTACTCATTATTAATGTATTCTGATTACTTTTTAGATTACTTTTGACCAAACTCGTTTATCACATTGATTTGTATAGGATAACCTTGTACCATATTGATATAAAAATACAAAGAGAAAGAAAATATATTCCATTCTTTGTTATTATCAACAACATGAGGTGCATTAAATATTACATTATATTTAGTCACATGACTAGTGGCTGGTCTGTGTGTGCAGTTCCACAAAACTGGAAGACCTGAATGTATATAAGCAGCAGACTTTTATAGAAAGGAACATTTAAAATATAGCAAAGAAGTAGAATCAATGAATTATGAATAATTTACTCTTACTGTGAGAATAACATGTAATCATGTAATCAATAGAAAAGTAACTGTAGTCTGATTACGAGTATTTTAAAATGTAATATAATCTAATTACAAGTACTTCATTTTTGGAATCTGATGAATCAAAACCTGGTGAGTAATAATTCTGTAATCAACAAGTTTCTTTAGCACATACTCACCCTGTAGAAGGGGTCATGATGCAGCCGCCACGATCTACGGTCATCCTACAGCCGCATCCTCGCTCTGGTGTGTCGTGGTTCATTCCAAAATTATGGCCCAACTCATGGGCCAAAGTCACAGCAGCTCCCAGAGGATTGTCCGAGTGATCCTAGGAAAACACACAATGTCATATCATGTCTCAAACTAGTTTGTTTGTATTTATCTGTGTATTTTCTTGATGTATATTACTTTGTGCATTGTAAACTGCCACTAAAAGAGATATCAGTCCAGGGGAGTCGGGGGGGAATAAAAATCTAAATAATTGTTGACTAATCTGATGGATGTCTCTTCGTAAAACAAAAAAACAAAAACTTAAAGGATTAGTTCACTTTCGAATGAAAATTACCCCAAGCTTTACTCACCCTCAAGCCATCCTAGGTGTATATGACTTTCTTCTTTCTGATGAACACAATCTGAGATATTGTGTATTGTGTATCTCAGATTGTGTTCATCAGAAAGAAGAAAGTCGTATACACCAAGGATGGCTTGTAAATATCCTGCTGCATCCGCCAGACCGCCTTCAGTATTCCCCTTAGGAAGAAAGCCTAGCTGACGTCACGTCAGTTAAGCTTTTTCCGTAAGTTGAATAGGGAAGGTGTAGAGCATAGTCTAAGCTTTCTGAACTGCAAGAGGCGTTATGCTTTCTTCCTAAGTTGAATACGGAAGGCGGTCTGGCGGAAGCTAGGTATTTTACTTCATAACTTGTTAAATATGGATATTTTTTTTACACAAACGCATCGCTTCGCTTCAGAAGGCCTTTATTAAAATTTCGCCCATAAAAATTTGCCAAACAACAGTATATGTGACCGCACTTTTACACTGAAGGAGGGATTGAAGCCATATCTAGGGACCAGAATATCAGGGCAACACGGAACACCCTAGAACAACATGGAACACTCTAGACACTATTTAGAACATTTTAGCAACTGCATGGCAACACTCACATTTTCTTGCAAAAATATTTTAAATAAAATAAATTATAACTTTTATAAAATACCAGCCTGGTCTCATTGTTAATACGTAGGTATTAATACGTAACTTTCAAAGACACAAAACGTACATTTTTGTACGTTTAGAAAGGTGCTAAAACGTACAATATTGACGTAATTATGGCACTAAAACGTAAAAATACTTACGTTTTTACAGCGAAAAAACGTAAAATATTTACGTATCTTTCATGTCATAAAAATATATGTATAATTTCCATTTTATCGTTTTGTAGATAAATGTAAGATCCCTAAACCCCATCCCGAACCTAAACCTACCCATTTTATACAGAATGTTAAAAGAATAAAACACAAAGAACAGAAATGTGTAGGAAAATGACCATTTTAGTAAAAATATAACATTAAAACAATATTTTGAGCCACTAATCCTACACCTACCCCTAAACCTACCCATAACCATTTCTTTAAACTACCTACTGTTATAAATAAAAGAATGACAGACAAACAAGCGTAATCACAATAATTTATTTTTTGCGAAAATGTCAAAAGTGGTACCAAAAGTAGTTCAAATGATGATGAGTTCCAGTCACAGTCCTCTCTGGCGGTGATAGTTTTTTATAGGGTACAGAGCAGAATTTAACTTATTAATCCGTGAAAATATGATAAATTCGGCTTCTCTCCGTGAAGGCGCGCACTCATTTCAAATGTCAATCCACTGAAACACGGCATGTCGCAATCTGTGACGAAGCAGGTGAGAACCAATGAGCGTTCGATATCAGTGCCGTAAACCATGTCGTAACGCTTCTCGAGGGTGGCGCTACTTTCAAATTTGAATCATAACGAGCGCGAGATTTGACTTTGACGGTCGCTTTTGCTGAGAATGAAGATGAAGATCGATGGATAAAGGGCTGAATTTGGATCTGTTCCTTACAAACATATGGATTCTAAAGATTGGGAGTACAGTGAACAAATAAAATGGATGTGATTTGTGAATTTATGTTGTGCTTTGGTGTATCTTATGGTTGTATTGTCAGTCGCTGCATAGGAGAAAACGCCTTCTGTGTCTCACAGCAAACAAACTAAATATTACAAAATGGTTAAACAATTACAGAAATTTTATTCATAAGGTTTCAAATTGTAGTCTTGTTTAACATGTAATCCTCCGAAACGAGCAGCACAAGTCACGAACAGAAATGTTATTTCATATTATGTAGATGAGTAAACTGCTTTCAATAAATTCGACTAAAAACATCGTTAAATCATTAAAGCCACGATTTTAATATTAATACATGGGAATTCATATACATTCACACTTTACGTTACATGATTTACGTTTTTTTTGCTGTTAATACGTAAGTATTTTTACGTTTTAGTGCTATAAATATGTCAATGTATGTTTTTGTGTGTATGAAAACGTAAGTAAATGTACGTGTGGTAGAACCACAATTTACGTAAAAATACACACGTTTTCTCATGAGATCACGTTGCAGCTACAAATGTGCTAGAAAAAAGAACAGTGCCAAAGTTTTAATGTTTACACAATGCTTGTGTACCACAATAATGTTCAAATAATCTTCATGTAGGGGCTTTCTTCATACCAGACTGAAAAAAAAAAAAAATGTAATAGCTGATTAATATTGTATGATACGTGAAAGTACCAGCAGACAGCTGTTATTAAATGTCTTGAAGGGTTGTAGATGCTCCTATGAATTTTTATCCTTTCTCTTTCAAACTCACTCTTTTAAAATCTCTTTCAACCTTGCCATAAAACACACATACAAGCACTTCTCTTATTCTCCTTCCTCTATCTGTTCTCTTCATCATCTGTTCACAGAGAACAAAGCAGAGCTTCAGCATTATCCATTTCAGCTGAGGTGAAGAAAACCTCCCTGCTGCCTCACGAACGTGACCTGGTTACCAGCAAACCACCTCTTATAACCCAGAAACACATTTTTTTCCCCCTTTAGTTTAGCTGCCATCTTTTCACACAACTACAGCCTGACTGCTTTTTTTTTTTTTCATTTCACTGTACATCAAAATGCCATTTCCTGCTTTGATTACAGGGCAAGGAATATGACAGGCTCATCTAAGCTTTCAGTGCCAACGGGTGATATTTCTCTGCTTCATTTCATTTATTCAAGATCTATAGGGTGCCACTGATGACCGTATATTCTGAGTATGACTGACTTGCCCCTCTCTGAGCATAATTGCAGACTAATACAGTGGTTAATGCCGTGGGAAATCCAGACTTTACTATTCCAAGAAGCCACTACCAAGCTGCCACATTGAAACATGGTGCCTTTTTAGTGGTAACAGCCATATTTAAGTGCTCTAGTGTTTTCAGTCAAGTTAGTTCCAGATTTTATAGGGTATCTCCTATCAAAGAAATTCCCAACTTTTGGATTCCTATAATCATGTAAGATGTGCCCATTATGGTTTGTCCAAATTTGTTTGCACAAAGTTCATATTGTTGCATTCAAATCTTCTTAGACAATTTTAAGCTGATCAGTCTTATAACATGGTACAGGATTCATTTTCAGTCTCTGTTTGCCGTATGTTAGTGCATAAGGGAGAGACGCACATATGAAAACAAGACTCTGAAACCACAGCAGCCAATACAGAAATACATCAGTCTGTGTACAGTGTGTCTTTTCCTAAATCAAACCTCTGTTCTTCTTCTTTTTCATGTCAGTTCTGTCTCTCTCCTTTCTCTCTTCAATGGATCTGTTGATTTTATGAAGTAACTTAAAGAAATACTCTTCCCAAAAAATGAAAATTGGCAATTTTTATGCAGCTGTTTTCCATACAAATGAAGTATATTGTGTGAAAATAACCAACAGAACTACAGAAATAGTTCAATTTGTGTTACATATGCATGGTGCTTTACTGTATTTGGTAGAAGAAACCAAACAGCAACGGAGGGTGAGTAATTGATGACAGCATTTTCATTTTTGTTTGAACTATCCCTTTAAGATCTTAATGGAAACCATTTATCATACAGAACCACAATAGTTTGTAACTCAGACCTATGGCTAATGACTTCATCTCTGTGAGGCCCTGTTTAGAAGAGAAAGTTTGTTACAGTGGCATGGATGATAGATCTAGTCTAATAAAAATGTAAATGCGTGTTATTTAGTCATACAGCAGCAAAGCAGCAATAAATGGCTGAAAAGGTAGTGCTGCATTGACTGACAAGCAGCCTCTGGGTGGTTAAGAGAAAGTAGACTAAATCTGCATGACCTTATAGAGCTGAAATTCATGTGGATTAATGAAACTCATTTTCATATTAAAGGTACGATGTGCTACAAGATCATGGACTACAAGAACATAAACAGCCTCTCTGCAGCTGCACTGCACTGGAGTCATACAACATTGAAGCATTACTTCTACTACTAGAAGCATTACAATAAATATAATTTATATGATATATATGTGTATTACATGTGGGTGCTAAAAATATCGCACAACGCAGGGGAATAACATACAAATAGTTTTTAATCCACAGGAATTCACAACCACTTAACTCAGACGAGACCTTAGACGAGACCAGTCAAAGAACTGAACAAAACGGAATATATATAGACAGACTAAATGAGTAAATTAATAGGACAACAGGTGAATGGGATAATTAATCAAGGGTACGAAACTGGCACACACTAGGAAACTAGTGCTGTGTTCCAAATCGACCCCTATAACCTCATTCACTGTTCCCTACATTAGTCCACTAATACAGTCCACTTGAAGGAGTGAATGAAAACGAGTGAGTGAATTCAGATACTGAGTGCGCCGGAAGGGCTGCCGCTTTTGCATAGTTTATGCTTGCTATTTAATAATCATTTGAAACTTAGCAAACTGGCAGCTCCAGTAGTAATGAAAAGATTTATCTTGAACTCCGTCATGAAAACTAGCATGTATAAACCATAATTAAACAATTTAATAATCAAGTAAAAGTGAATTTAAACCTCTATGATATTATGCTGTAACCACATTGGGAAGTGGATGGATGGATGGATGATTCAGCTGCGGGCAATATCTTCTGGTCAGACGCGGGAATTCATTCTGTGCACGGTGCGACTCTCACAGTGCATTATGGGTATTCTCTGTTGAGTGTATATCGGTTGTACACTTATTGCGGTGCATTGTGGGATTGAAAGAGTGCACTCGGTAACGTCCACTATGGTTTTGGACACCACTACAAATGGCTGTCCCATCCAATAGTGCCCTATTTAAGGGTATAGGGGACAATTCAGGACACAGCCTAGGTCAAATGACAGGGCACACAGGCAAACAGGAACAGGGAAAACAGAACTAAAACACAATGAAACTAAATCATTGCATCTAAAGCATACATGTTACAATATATATATATATATATATATATATATATATATATCGGGCGTTTCCTCCGAGGAGGCAAGGGAGGCAGTTCCTCCTCAAAAAATTTGGATAAGAAAATAATCCATATTACAAAAATAAAACAATGCAAATATTAAAGTGTAAATAAAAATAAAAAGTGTACAAGTCATAAGTTTTTCTAAAGGAACACTGTCCAACAGCAACACCCGCAGGTAAAGTTACAGCGGGAGTGCGCGTTTCTCGTGCCTCCCTTGAGCTCATAGAAAATGAACAGAGCTCCTAAAGCAGTGGGTTTTGTGGGGGGTAATAGAGAATGAATGGGGGAAAGTCACGTGAGAGGAGGCAGTGCCTCCATCATGCTATGATTGGATATGATTGGTTTGTGTGATAAATCCCGCCTCTTGTTTAGATGTGCGTTCCGTGCGTCAGTCTGAATGAACAAAGTGATGGTGTCAATAGGAAGACTAATTTAAAAGTAAGTGAACAGCTCACCCACTTAGATATCACTGCTTTATGTCACGTCAAAATCAAATGTCAAAAAAACCTGAAAACATGATGACTGCGGGGATTTTAGTGAGCAATCAGCTTGGTCAAATTAAAGACACATCTTCGAGTCTGTGAATGTTTACTGAGCATGACTGATGATCCGAAATAAGTTGACTACTGAAAAGAACAGCTGAAAATCAATACACAAATAAAATATATTGTTTATCCCTCTATGGTATGGTGTTGCCTCCAGGCAACATAGTCTATTTTAGTTTGTTTTTAATAAAATGAGACTTTTAAATGAACTTTTAAAAAATAAATTGATTCAAAATTAATGAAAATGTTTATTGATATTGTTATATTGTCCAATTTTAAGCAGGAAAAAAACACCACAAATAATTTTTTCCTCATTGATATCATATTGTGTATCATAGAGGGTTCTAGTTATTATTTTGGAATATGTAAAACACTAACTTGATGAGATTGACTTTGTTTTAATTAATAGAACATTAATTATATATATATATATATATAAACACACCAAAAAGAACAGCAATGGGTTAAAGGAGTGGAGGGTCTTTCAAGAAAATCATGAATAAACCAAGCAACACATGATAAAAAAAGACAGGGATTTAGTAGTCTTTCTTTGAGTCACTACACCTTTGCTTCTTCTATATATCACACAGTCTAACCTGCCAAGGCAAAAGCCATGAAAATGTGAATGACTGAAGCTAAAAAAACTGAAAAAAGGAGCATGGTGGTGAAAGCAGTAGTACTGATGACTGGTGGGTGCAGGGCAAACAACCAAGATCAGTGTCTATTGATCAGCTGAAAAATTCTGAAATTAAAAACAAACAAAATCAGATTTAATAAATACGGGCTGTGTGGGATACAACCTATACCATAAAGGAATAGTTCACCCTAGAATGAAAAGCTTTCATTATTATTATTTATTTATTTATTTATTTATTTATTTTTACCCATGTGCCATTCTAAACACATATGACTTTTTTTTTCTGGAACACACACACATTGGTGCACCTATCATTATGAGTACATTCCATAGGCGTAATGGTTTTTATACTGTACAAACTGTACATTCTATCCTCCTACACTAACCCTACCCCTAAACCTTCCCATCACAGAAAACTGTCTGCATTTTTACATTTTTAATAAACGTTGTTTAGTGTGTTTTTTAAGCCATTTTAATTATGAGGACTCAGGAAGTTTCCTCATAAACCACATTTACGTTGTAATACCAGTGTAATACACATCATGATACAAATTTGTGTCCTCATAAATCATATAAACAAATTCCCATTCACACCGAGAACGATAACTATAAAGATCACTATAATGATGACTATTAGTGTCCACACCAGCGGACAATATCATTCTGTTTATTATGCAGTTATGTCGTCTAGCACTTTTAATGCTCGAGCTCTTTAAAGCAGGCTGGATTCTGATTGGCTGTCAATGTTTTTATAGTTCATCAGCTGCAAAAATTGTTCTGAAAGTGATTCCAATGATATTGTTTCTCATTATAGTTATGGTGTGGTGCTATTCTTTTATATTTAGAATGATTTTTAGAACTAAATCTTTACCGTTATCATTACAGTTATCATCCTTGGTTTAAACAGGCTTTTGTCCCCATGGAAAAAAGTATGTACCAGGTTGGGAACGGCATGGGGGTGATTGATAATGACAGAATTTTAATTTTGGGGTTAACACTCCCTTCAAATTTCAATGGTTTTAAATAATGAAAGTTTAAAACAGCTGGATGGTTGTGCAGCTCAGTGTGAATGTGCTAATTATGGGACACAGAGTGTGTAATGATTGATTTCTCACCATGACAATGCCTCCTGACTGCTCAGCGGTACACATACTCATGATGGGAGCCATGCCTATTGTGGTGCCCTGGAAGTACACCCCACTGCCATAAGAGAATGAAAATGTGGTTAAATTTATGAAAAAAGAAAAGAAAAAAAGAAAAACAGCCAAATAATAAGACTAAGACTAATACAAAGGCTATGTTTAGAATAACAATCTACTATGACACCTGCTGAATTAAACATGCAGAGGTCTTTTAACAAATGTAGCATACTACTGTATGATAATGCTTTCCTTTTTTAGACAATAGCCTGACTTGGTTATGCATTGCTTCCCCTATAACCTGATTTTGGTATGCAGATTTTTCAGGACTCTTTGATGAATAGAAAGGAATATTTTTGAAACAGAAATATATTTAAATGTACATCTTTACTGTCTTTTTTGATCAATTTAATGCATCCTTGCTGAATAAAAGTATTAATTTCTTCAAAAAAATCATATGGAACCTAAAGTTTTGAATGGTAGTGTATTTACAGCACAGTACATAGTTTAATCTGTGTTGCTAGAGCACAAGTTGGTAAGAAATCAGATATACAGTAGTTGGGGAAAGTTACTTTTAAAAGTAATGCATTACAATATTGCGTTACTCTCTAAATAAGTAACTAATTGCATTACTTAGTTACTTTTAATGAAAAGTAATGTGTTACATTACTTTTTCATTACTTTTTCTCACCTGGGCTGGGCTTGCTTGTTTGTTTTTTAATAACAACAAAAAAGTTCTATTTTTGGCAAATGTTTAGGCCCTTTCATGCCAAAAGTGAAATGAATAAATCTCAGGCTGAAGGAAATGCATATTTACACCTGTACAGTAGAGGGCGCAGCTCAAACAAACCTTTCAGTTGTGCTGATTAAAGAAGAATAGGATACAGAAGAAGGAAGTTCAACACTCTTATTTCTAAATCTAATCTAAAGTCATTTTTGCTTATTAGTATAGTTGAATTAGATAATTGAATTGAAAGACATTGGTTAATAAAGTGAGATTAAATACATAAAGTATATTTGTGTAATTTAATATAGTTAATCATTACAGGTTTGCATAAAATTCTGAGATTGAATTTCACTGTTTTTATTCTGAGGAATACTGAATGTTTTCGTGCAATTGAAATGAGTAAATGCATGTTCACATTTAGTCTAGAACTACAATAACCATCATGTTCACACAGCACACACAACATCTCTTTATTTCTCTCAACATGGGGACAGGAGAGCTGTCAGTCACTAAATGTGAAAAAGTAACTTGCGTTACTTATTTGAAAAAGTAACAGATATTTTGTTGTAAATTTAAAAGTAATGCGTTACTTTACTAGTTACTTGAAAAAGTAATCTGTTTACGTAACTCAAGTTGTAATGCGTTACCCCCAACACTGGTTGCCAAAGTGTGTTTATGTGATAATGTGAGTAATATGGGTGTGTTACCTAATAAGTTGGGCGTTATCATGTGGACGCTGTGGCAGCAGTTTAAGTTTTCTCCAGTCCAAAAACTCATGCAGGGTTGTGAAGGGGTCTTGGGTAACTGCACACTTATCGGCATCACTCCACACCTCCAGTCCCACCAGAGCTACACGAATGTTCAGCACTCTGTAAAACTGAGAGAACTCATAACATCAAACCCTCTATTTCTTCATAAACTTGACCCCATACATCTGTTGACAAAGAGATACATCAATCCATCATAATGTCTGTCTGGACATCAATCAACTTATAACCTAAAAATTCTCAGCTTTTTTTCAAAAGAGGGCTCATTTAAAAGCTCGTCCTTTACCTCCGCTGTCCTACATTCATCTCTGACAATCAGGCCTCTATTTTAGACTTCTAATCAAGTGTTCCTGTTCATTCGAGCGAAGAATGGCATTTAATACCTTGTCCACATAATTGGCGATCTCAGCAAGCCTTTGCTTAACCTTCTCCACATCTTTTCCTTGTTTCTGGAACTGATAGGGAAAGAAATACATAAGTGAGATGAGAGATATACTGAAACGAGTATAAGATAGTAGTCTAGATGGATTTTTAAACAATCTGACAATATCTTCAACTGTCATTTGTAAGGACATAATCAGAAGTGTGGCACATTCTTAAGAGCACTCAAAAGTCATCATTACAGTAGGGTGGAGGCACTGAACAATAGCAAGCAAAGTAAAAAAAAAAGAAAAAAAAAAAGAGTGCAACTTGGAGACAGGTATGACAGGTTGCAATTTTTGGTCCAGCATTGATTCCCCTATCAGATAAACGAAATTAATATAAGGGATAAAAAGCCTTTTTATTTAAATAGTTTTGCACGAGAATTGAATTAGCAGGGAGAGAATGAAGAACGTCTCGTGTTACTCAACGTAACACCACAATCTCTCTCTCTCTCTCTCTCTCACACACACACACACACACACACACACTTTAGTATACAGACAGCTGTGCTGATAACATGATAGCTTTCTTCTTGCCCAGTTTCCTTTTCCCACATCCAGTGTTCACTTCATACACAACACTTCCTGTTTCCTGTCTGATCATTTGGGAGCATTGCCCTACTTCCTGTCAGGTCCCACCCTCGGTGACCTGCTTTTGGATTGGCCTACTAAGGTAAAACAAAGAACCAAAACTTTGCCATAACCCAAATACTGCACAGTACTTAACCAAATACAATTGGGTATGACTGCACGTTTCCCTTGATTTTTCTTTCTTAACGTCTAATAGATTAGAACTTGGTTGAGCATGTATGAACATAAGGTATTGTGATATCTGACTGACACTAGACAAAAAACAACTTTTTAACTTGCACCACAATATCTGTCAAACCTGTTGTGTTTCTTTGTTGTCCTACCTCTCTGTTGTCTGCTACAATGATGAGCTCCACATATTTGGTGGTCTTCTGAACATCCCGTTTATGCTGCCAAACATAAAAGAGCACATCAACCCTTGTAATCAACCCTTCATTACAAACTAAACACACCAGAGAGTCCACCAGAGTGTAGTGACTGGGATTTGGATTCATGAATCTGTTCACCAAATAACGTTCAGATTTGTTCACTAATTCGTTCAGTGACCCATTCTGCAGGTTACACCAGTAAGTGCACCAGTTTTGTGTGTGTTATAAGCAACTTGTGGATGAGTCACTCAATCTATTCATTAAAAGTCACCTGAAACAAATCATATTTTTTATTCAAATTTGTGCATACAATACAAATCTACAAAAATGCCCTTTAGTTAGTTACTTGGTTGAATCTGTCTCAAGTGGTCCATTGGAGGCTGCTTGACCATTTTTAATTTTTCTAATTTTATAGTGTGATTCCTCTATGTATTGCAAAACCACTGTCCTTTTCACTGTAAATTGACCTAAAATAGAATCTCTGAGTGATCTTCACCATTACATTTGGACTTAAAGGGGACCTATTATGCAAAATTCACTTTTATAAGTGTGCGTAAACAACCAGCCAATAATGGTAAAAATCCACCGACTCCTTTTTTATAATCCCCATGAATCATAAACAGCCACTCCAAATGAGCGGTTCCAGATTTCCCCCTACTCTTACGTATGCCACGACTGGCGGAATGGAAACTGCCTTATTAGCTTAGCTCCTCCCCTGAGTCTGCCATGTTTATCTCTCCCAGAGCATTTAACAGCAGCATTCAAGTAAGAAATGTATTCTTACTAAAGCTACTGAAGTTACTTCAATCAAGAGCAGTGGGTGATTTTCTGTTTTTCTTTTGTTGTTTGGTTAATATTAACAGCATATACAGCAGCAGGTACTGTATATTACGTTGCTGTCACTTTAATACACAGATCTTATATACACATGCGATTTCTTTCCCTGCTGTTTACGTTCACAGACATAACTGACTGTGTTTGTGAACTTTTGTGTGTTTTTGACATAAACTGTCAAATACACACAAGGTTAAGTGCAATAAAACGTGTCAGAGAAATCAGTTTAATACACACAGGACATCCCGTCTGACAGAAAGTTTTCTGTGCGTGTGCCTTGGATGTGTGCGCTCAGAAAACCATATTTCAGAAGTTTAAACTGTTATGGCTTCAAAACCCATGCAGATAATTAACTTTCATGATGACGAAGAACTGCAATATCATGTGAGCGTGGCCGCGATAAAGATGATAATCAAAACTAAACAGATGTTTTAGTTTTTGGCAGAGTATCCAAGGCACGAGCTGTAGAGACTCCGCCCTCTTCTGGAAAGGGGGCTGGGAGCAGCAGCTTATTTGCATTTAAAGGGACTCACACCAAAATGGCATGTTTTTGCTCACACCCAAATAGGGGCAAATTTGACAAGCTATAATAAATGATCTGTGGGGTATTTTGAGCTGAAACTTCACAGACACATTCTGGGGACACCAGAGACTTATATTACATCTTGTAAAAAGGGGCGTAATAGGTCCCCTGTAAGTTCTAAGTCTACGGAACAAGCATTTGCAAAATGTAAATTTATCTTTGTACCACATAATGTGCTACCCTGACCGCCCCACCCCGGTATCGTGATTTCAACCAAGGCTAGCAGTTTTACTAGCAGTTCAGTAAGTCCATAGTGACAATATCAAGAGTCTTCATCTCCTTTTGATTTGTTCTCATCCAAAGGATGATGAAAGAGTTTATAATCTTTAGATGTGTCTGCAAACATCAGCGCCTGCACCGATACAGATCCTAACCGCAATCATTTATTATATGGATATCATCAGTTTGCCATTGTGTTGAGTTATAACAGCATCTTCTATGTGCTGCTATCCTTCCGAATCAATACAATGACATCTGAACATCTTATTTAGATAGCTCTGTTGTGATAAGAACATCTTCAATGTCAAGACTGTTATGTAGGGATCTTCTGTTAACCTTTGATGTCTCGCCCAGCTCTCTAATCTTGTATTAGCATGCATGGGAAGTGAGGGCAACCACAATCCCCTCATCTGCATTAACAAAGACATCACATGCTGAATGATGCATGTTAATTCATCCTCAAGACAAAAAGTGACACTCTCTAAAAAAAACATCGTCATAATAGTTGCTACATTGACAGTTGCTGACGGATTACATTCATACCCTCGTCCTGAATGATTGTGGCAGTCCTCCAGCGCTTGTATGGCTGACAGTTGATATGTTGTGTCCATGTCCACAGGTTCCGGAGGGGAAGTGTAGGTGATGTCCTTCATAAATCACATGGGTGTCGTTTGCTGGTTCAAAAGCTGGCTCCACCATCAGTGTTTTATTTTCAAGTAAGATAAACCCTCTGTGGATTGAATGAAGATTTGAACAATTTTAAATAAGCAAAACATACAAAAACATATTGGCAAGCTAACAGGCAACTTATTTTGTGGAACTTGCTAAGACAAGCATCACTATTATTATTGCTCAAACTTAGTAGTGAAGTGTTTTGTTTAGTAAAAAAAAGTTGGTGCATAACCTGTGATACAGACGTGATCTAACATACAGTGGATGCTAAATGACTTGCCTGAGGTAAATGTAATGCTACGTGGTTCAAATAGTGGTGGAGAGATTACACGTAAACATATCTATGCATAGATTGTCTGTTCTTCTTCTTCTGCGATTTTTCTGTTGTGATGGTTAGCAAACAGCATTGCATTACCCCATACGCCCCCTTCTGGATTGCAGTGTGGATTGTCTGTGACTGACTGTATTCGTCATCTGACTGTATGCACCGAACCGTGACATCCGTACCATGACAGTTCGGGAAGGATACATGTACCGTTACACCCCTACGATATGCGCAACCTTTCAGCACTCTTAGCAAACATAAAGGACGCTTGCACCTAAGAGCATGGATGTGCAGCAAGATCCTTGAGCAATGCCAAATGTGTCATCCTTAAAAACAGTTCAAACACAACAAACACCTTTTATATAGACCCAGATTCCAGACCTACATTGTGTGAGTCTGCAGCAAGGAAAAAAAAATTGCAGCCTGATCCATATTGAGGGACCAATATCATAGAGACTTAGCAATGGGCTCATTTGACCTGGGTCAATAAGCAACCACTTAGCAATGCCCTTGTAACCAGAACACCATAGAAACAGCATGCAGTAGCAATCTCCTACTAACCACCCATAACGGCATGGCATTGTGTCGTTGGACAAGCATCAATTAGATTTCTTAAAAAAAAAAAATGCAATTAATCTGAACAATTTTCTTGAGGTCAGGACACTTTATTCTCTAAGTATGTACGGTAAAACAAAAAAGATTAAGTAAAAGTGAGAAATAATGAAGTCTATTCAGGGCAGTTGTGGCCTAATGGTTGGAGAGTCAGACTTGTAACCCGAAGGTCGCAGGTTTGAGTCTCAGTACCGGGGGGTACACTCTCATTACCCACAACTGAGGTGCCCTTGAGCAATCCAGCCAAATTCCTCCCGGGCGCCACAGCAAAAATGGCCGCCCACTGCTCTGGGTGTGTGTGTGTTCAATCCTCACTGCTGTGTGTCTGCACTTGGCTGGGTGAAATGCAGAGCACAAATTCCAAGTATAGGACACCATACTTGGCTACACATCACACGTCACGTCACTCATTAAGTGCTGAAGTAATATGAATAATATAAACTCTGATTAAGATCAGATAATTTAATTCTAATATAATTATATTTTTATCAATACAATATCTTAGTAAAATTAAAAGCAGATGACCCTCCAAAATCTAATAAGATCTACAGTCAATAAATCCAATTCTAATAAATTCAATTGTTTGTCTTTGTTCCATTGGGAAATGGGTGGATATGGATTTTTCTGCAGAATGACACTGGGTTTTATAAAATGTATATTTCGCCACCCCGTTCTATAACCAATAACCCATTACTCACCAAATGTGTGAATTTACATTTGTGACAAAACTGATATCTTTAATAATATGGCCATGGGTGGAAAAAAAAAGAAATTTTGAAAGATATCATTGAGATATAATTGAATATGAAGGGAGTATATATAAGAGCCACAGTGCTGCAGAATTAGGTTGCGAGATGAAGAGTGAGTTTTCACTTTGCAATATAATAACAAGATATAACAGATGAAAATCTGGAGCCATACTGATAGCTCAAAACAGTGCTTTCAGAAGGAATGATAATTTGAATTATATCTGATGATACCCTCCTTGCAACTTATAACCAAGCTGCTAATATGAAACCCGAAAGTACTGAGCTGAGACAATTCAACAGGATTGCAATTTGATCTACAGTACTGCATATTTCAACATTTTCAGATGTAAAAAATATCCATCTCACACCCCCACACCAGTGAGGATAAAAAAACGCAGCCACATTTACCTCGACCTTGATTCACAGTAACCTTCTGTGCTCAGATATGGCCTTGATATCTGCCTACCTGAAGGTCTCCAGGCTTGTAATCATGAAGATAAAGTAAAGACTTTCAGAAGAATTGTTTGGTAATTACAAGCTGGAGACCTTGGGAACTTCGGTTTGCTTCAATCAAAGCACTGGGTTCCTCTTTACCTATTCTGTCGTAAAAACTGTGCATCTCTGAGAAATTTACTGTAGCCAAATGCTCCTTCTAATTACATTTAACGGCATAGCTGAAGTTTTTCATGACATATTAAATGCTTGCAGTTACTTTGTGTGCTTATCTTCAGGACAATGAAGCATGGGATGATACTAAAGCTTTTATTGATGTTTAATCTCACAGTTTTATAGTCTCTAAATGAACCTTCACATAGGAAGAGTTGTGAAGTTCACTGGAAACAATATCAAGGCAATCAATGTTTGACAACTTAGGGTTCATAATAGCTTTCCACACTGAAGCACACAAGCTTTAAACTACTTGTTTAAGGAGTTCTAACGACTTTGAAAATTAGAACTCAATATGCTTGAAATTACTGCTTATAGTACATAATGGGATACAGGCATTATATGATGGTGATATTGTGCTTACCTGATACCAGAGCATGTACTAAGGCTGACATCGGAGTGAGCATATCCTTGGACTTCACCATGGTAATAGCAATTCATCTGCATTAAGGAAAAGGAAAATCCAGTTTAAAACACATGTGTCAAGTTCTTGCTCTTTGTCTTCATGTTGGTTTCATATGGTTTTGGTAAACTTTTTATTCATTTCATGAAAAGGTTTAATGTAATGGCTAAAATATCATGTGGTGCGACAATCAAGTAAAGATGCATTTAAAAAATTTTTTATTTTTTTTTAGAAATCACACTACATGGCATTTTACAGTGAAATAACCTTGTCTTGTCATAAAAAGGTCAAATTGTTCATTGACCTTGACACAGTCATGAGGGTCTTCAGGGGTCTTCTCTATGATGTTATTTCCTGTTTA
Source organism: Ctenopharyngodon idella (assembly GCF_019924925.1). NCBI lineage: Eukaryota > Metazoa > Chordata > Actinopteri > Cypriniformes > Xenocyprididae > Ctenopharyngodon > Ctenopharyngodon idella. The sequence continues at coordinate 16,259,381 of NC_067236.1, read as the reverse complement.
ATGTTCTGCATCTTTCTGCATGTTGGTCTTGGCTTTTTCATCATTATGATATAGGACAGTTGTATAACCCTGACATATTTTATTTTCAAAAAATATCAAAATAAATTTGAATTCTGAAATTGTGTTCAACATGGAAGTCACTCTATGTATGAACTGCATTTTCTATGCATTTCTGAGTAAATGAATCCATATAATAAATGAATCTTGACCCAAAAGCTAGCTGTTTAACTCGAAAACTAGAAAGTGGGGTTATTTCCAAAATCAATTAGGATCATTGACTTACTGGAACTGAGATCCCATTCAGGTGCAAGATAATAGTTGTGTCCCTGCATCCTTCGAAGGACGGTGACTTCAAAGGCCACGCCTTCAAAGGCCATGAAGGTCGGACTGTGTGTTGTTAATTAAATGGGACGGTCTATCGCCTACGGAGGATTGTTCTTGTCACCTAGTAACTGTGACAGCTGCCGTTGATGAGCGGCAGTAACGTTTATATTGGACTTTTTAGAAGGTTAATATTAAACTGTATTAAAACAAAACAGGGTTCTCAAACTGTCTAAATATGTTCACCATGGTCCATTTCTGTATATAATATAGAATATAAACTATATATTAGGGCTGGGACGATACGAACTTTATGAATGATTATTTTAGGTTTAAGTGGTGTGTGTAAAGGAACTTGAAGCAGGCAGTGTACGAGTGTTTCTAAAGCACGTGTAGTAGTGCCATCTGCTGTTAAAAACTAAGCTCAGAATCGATTCGAGAGAGAATCGCAATACATCGTAAAATATCAGAATCCAGATTTTTCGTATCGCAAATCGAGATTCGATGTATTGTCCCAGCCCTACAATATATAATTGCATCTTATTAAGAAATAAATCAACATTTGAACCGCTTTAAAGTTTTTTTTTTTAATTTGTACATTTGTGACGCGATCTGGGAAAACCTGATGTCGCGATGGAACGTTTTCAGTAAAGTCAAAAAATAGGTTGAATGTCATTTTTGTCAAAATTGGGTTTTCATTAAATTATCATTCTATAACATCTTGTCTATCATCTCTGAAAATATCTTGGCAAAATTCACCTGTTAAGTGCAGAAAAATAGCGATTTATAGTGGCAAGGCTGTCTTTCTCTAACGTTACTGTTTGAGACAACACCCAGCGGAGGTTAAAAAAAAAAAAACGGCCATAGCTTTCCCTCTCTTAACATTACAAAGACAGTTCACCTATCAAAATAAACCACACATAACATGTAGAATGAAGGTGTATTAATGCAAATTTCCCGCCAGTCCTGTATAAACTACGGCACGCAAAGTTTTTTTTTTTTCTAATACAAGGTTATCGTGAGAAGGCGGAGCACAAGAGAACAACTGAGCTATAATTAACACACGTTCTAATTATGTGTTTATTAGAGGTTGAATTCGAATACTGCCAAACTGCCCATACTACTTCTGAATAGGATGTCTACTTCATAAAATGTATGAAAATATGGAAATAAATGGTTCAGATTACTCAAATAAATAGAGGCGCCCTTAAATGGTCAGATATGGCGCTTGGGTGTCATCTAGTGAAAAAGTTTGGTACTGCGCCCAAACAAAATCTTACTGAAAGCTCATTTTTTTAAATATTTCAACCTAAAATTTGGAATGTTGACATTTTTGGCTTTTATTTTCTTGCAGTTTAAGAGTAAAACATGCTTTGTAATATATTATTATAAAATATAAACAATTATATTTTTACATTTTCATAAATTTAAACTTCTATAACTTTTGTTTTATTTCACTTTCATAATTTATTTCACTTCTACAATAATCTGACAAGTGTCTTCTTTAAAACAAGACCAATCTTAGGTCTATATTCCAAAGCATTCTTGAATTACAACCATTTATGTTTGGATAATGCATTTTCATGTCTGTGCGAATATTTAAACCTGTTTTTCTCAAAATTCCGTTCCTGAAAATCAGAGCGATCAGCCGACTTTAGATGACCATAACTTTTGTTACAAGCTATGAAAGAAGTAAAAACAGATTTGGAAAGGGCTCGAATCCAGCTTTCATATGGTATTGAAACCTGTGATAGGTAAAATTCACCATGTGATGGGTTTTCGCAGATCACATCACATTTGTATCATTAGATATTTGAGTAAGTTGAAACCTAATTCTTACATTAAAAAGTGTAATTTGGCAATTTCTCTCTCTCTCTCTCTCTCAAAAAAAAAAAAAAAAATCATCACTGGCGCACGCAATGAATTCTGGGGTAGGCAAGGTCACGAAGGATCCATCTGTTGTATCCTTCATTGCACGGGAAACGAAAGACGCATTTGGAGGTAGTGTTGTCAAAAGGACCGACTTTGGTACCAAGTCGGTTCTGGAAATTTAAAAAATTTGACAATACCAGCATTTCCCCCTAGCATTTTGAGTGCTGTCTGATTGGCTATTGTGTTCATGCGCTCAATAGATATGTCTGTGATTGGCTACAATGACCAAAACATGCTTCAAAAACATGTTGTAAATAGACATCTTTAATGCTCTTCACCGAGCGCTTACACAGATACACACGGGAGCGTTTGAAAGCAGGTGTCTATCAGCAGATATTTTAGGGATTCGCTGATAGACGCCTGTTTTCAAACTCTCTGTGTAAGTGCTCAGTGAAGAGCGCCAAAGATGTCAATTTCTTTATGTTTTTGAAGCGTTGATCATTGTAGCCAGTCACAGACATATCTGTTGAGCGCATGAACACAATGGCCAATCAGACAGCGCTCAAAATGCTAGGGGGAAATGCTGGTATTGTCAATTTTTAAAAAAAATTCAGTACCAACTTGGCATCAAAGTCGGTACTTTTGATAACACTATTTGGAGGAGCCTTCGAATTGGGACAGCCTTCGTCGCGCCGCTGTGATGCAATCGGCCTTCGAAAGCAGCCTTCGAAGGATGCAACCTCTGAATTGGGATGCAGCTAATGTTGGTCCAATGAGATCATGTAGCATAGCGCCACGTAGCAAAAGTCATATTTAAGCAGCTGTCTGCCGTAGAAAATCACACAATGCGGTGCCAGTAAGAGCAGCGTCTGCTGCTCTATTTTATAGGGAAACTATTCTCCCCTGTTATGGCTGGCACAAGCCCCCAAAGACCTTTCATGTGGAAATACCAATTGGTAGCCACAGGCTGGACCGGCTAACTGCCATCACTCACACAAATGTTCACACACATAAAACCGTTCAAAAACACACCACTCTGTCAAAAGCAATCAACGCTTGATGGCACAAATCCTTCACATCAAAACATTCTTGTGGCTACCATTTCCACATCTTTAAGCTTTACCAGACCAAGAATAGCAGAGAATGTACCAGAAACAGCCATAGATGGAGGATATCTAAACAGCTAGAGCTAAAAATGATGACTCACTAGCTAATGGCCCTGTTGAATAATACACTAGGCCAGCAAAGTGAAGTCTGAGACTTATATTAGTAAAAGAAGGTCATTTTTCTTTCATAATGTCCTGATTTTTAAGGATCACCAGAGAAAATACTAAACTGCTTTTTCTATGTGTCTGCCTTGGATAACATTTCACGTGTGTAGGTATATGCAGAGAAATTAACTTTTTAGACTGTTTTAGTGGAAAAAAGTTGATAAAATCTTTTTCATATTCCAATATAATTCTTGAACAGTTCTTCAACCTAAATCATTTCATAATCTGTCACTTCTTGATTTAAAGCATTGATTCTGACTAAAGCAGTTTCTCATTATTATTTTCCCCACAATCCTTGGGTTCTATTAATTTAGATACGATTTTCCATTTAAAAAATACGATTGTCAGTCAAGTATCTTATTGCCACTCGCACCAAAGCCTTGTCAAACGGCTTTTACCTATTTTTGATGAACTAATTTTTTGGAAAAGCTTGATATATTTTTTTTTAGACCTCCTCAGCTTTGAAGACAAAAGATTGTTCATGGTTATTTGGACAGGCTTAAACGATTATAAATAAGAGCTAAATATGCCCAGCAGGAATAATATAGTCAAGCCTACACATGTGTGATTGGGAAGAGGGGGGTGGCAACATGTTGTCAAAGCTGTCAGTTACGGTTCTTAGCACTAGTCTAATTATAAAAGTACAAAAGACCCAGCAGACAATTTAAATCAGGCCTGACAATAATGTCACGCTATCCTTGTGTCAACATCACATCACAGCAAGATTAATCAGCTTTCTGGCAAGACGGCCAGTCAGAGAATGCTAGTGCACTAGCCAGTGCAGTTTAACTTTTGAAGATTTTTAAGCATTATATTTCACAACAATGTAGGAATAGTACACCCAAAATGATCCTCATCCTCATGTCTTTCATAAACTTGCACAAAACCCAAAATGAGTTTATAGTTGAATGTTCAAGCTGTTTTTTCCGTAAGTTAAAGGTGACTATAGCTATCAAGTAAGATTTTCAAAATTTTCAGTAAAAATTAGCCTACTTTTTCAGTCTCTTCCTTTTTTTCCATTTCAGTCTGTTCCTCTCATAAAGCTACTGTATGACTTCAGAAGACTTAGATAGTGCTTAAGCATTATGGACCACTTTTGTGATACTTTTTCAATACTCTATTGTCTGTGATGACCTTGGTCCCCATCCACTTTCAGTGTATAGAAAAGTAAAGTTAGGACTTTTGACTAGACGTCTCTCTTTTTGCTCTGCAGAAGAAAGAAATAATTTTCATTTTTGGGTGAACTAACCCAGAAAAGTAGATGCAAATGTATTACAAGTTGGTTTGATTTCCTCTCATAATATTTGAAACAGGCAAACAATTAAGAGCCATTCCAATATCTTCCTGGGGGGTGTGTGTGTGCGCCAAAAGATAAATGTGTGTGAGACTGTTTGACATACCGTAGAGTTGTGAGTGCTGGAAACAGTTTGTCCATCTTCCCTGTAATGTGTCTCAGTATAATGGCTGGCGAACAGGCCGCTAGAAGAGAAAACACACACACAAAAACTATTCAGCATTGCATTAGCCTCTTCTTCTCCCAAAAAGCCACTATTTTTAAAGAGAATATTTATATCAAGTTTGTATTTTATTAGCCTTTACAAAAATAAATATACTTCAAGTTAATTTTATTAAATATACTTAAGTTCAAGTATATTTTAAGTGGAATTTATGTAGTAATATCAATGTACTAGAGGTATACTTGTAAGTCTACTGTTTCAGTACTACTTGGGACTAAATTGGCCCACTTTTTAGTGAATAAAAGTATACTTTTAAGTATACTTTAAGTGTAACATTAGTAAACTTTGAGTACACTACTAGTTTACAACTAAGTTTACTGCAACTATACTACAAGTGAATTTATAGTTTACTAGTTAAATACTTTGTAGTACATTTTTTAGTTTATGAAAGTACACTTTGAAGTATACTCTTAGCAAACTACTAGTTAATTTTTTATACTTGAAATATACCTTTAACTCTTTCCATTTTATTCTAGCTTCATGCATCCTTTTTTATCAACACTTGAATGTGGATAAGTTTCATTTTAAAAAGCAGTATTTTAAACAAAAAGCAGAGAAAATCACATTTTTGTCAAAGACACGTCCGGATGGGATTCAGCAGAGCCGTTAAATATGAGAGTTGCGACACACTTTGATCTCGCCGCCACGCTGTCACGTGGTTCGTGTAGCTCTCAATAGTTCCAAACAAATCCGCGCTGTCAACCAGTTTGAAGGGTTTTAAGCGGGACAGACAGCTGTAGCTATATTTGCAGCAATTATCGGTAAATATTGACGCATAATATACATTGATTATTACGTTGACACTTACTACATACCTATAATAGCCTTTTTTTTCCTGGGGAGTGGCGGAAACACAGCATTAATCAGTTTTTGTGTTTAATTTTGAAGGGAAGAGGGGCTGCTCCCATAACGTAAAATACAGCAACTACTTGTATTTGTAGCATTTTTTTCGGTAAATATTAACGCATAATATTGATTAAATATTGAATAAAATTGATTACTACATTGTGTACACTTGCAGTAGCGTATTGTATCTGGAGAGTGATAGAGAGACGGCATTATCGTTAACAGTGTGGTCTGTTAAAATGTACAGGTAACTGGAGAGATGGTTACTTAGTGAATTAACAATGTTCCTAAATACGATCCATAACATTAACATTTCTGTTAACTGGATTCATTTTAGTATGGCTAATGTACCCCTTCATCCTGACCTTCCCTATAGGCTAAACCATTTGTATGTATGTTTTATATCTCATGCAAATAAAGCCCTTTGAATTGAATTAATTTTTTGTTTAATTTTAGAGGGAAGGGGGGCTGCTCCCATAAGGTATACATTTACCGCATGTACTGTATATATTTTTCTCGTGCTTCTAAGGTCATAATTACTAACATCCTAATGTGTTATGTTAAGATACATTCAAATGAACATGCACAACAAGTGAATATCAATGAATGAAGCTGCTCAGTTTAAGTCAAGAAAGAAGTTTGGTCAACAGTGAAAAATATACAAGGCAAACAATTGCATTCAACAAAACATTTAATTATATATTATATCCAGGGAGAGGGTAGGTAAATTTTCCTTGAATGTTCTGTCTTCAAAGAAACTCATTTGACTTCCTACAGGGAGAGAAAGATGGCAGAAAGCAGGCCAGAAAAGGAATATAAGTGTTCACAATATCCATTACATTCTTCCAGCGCAGCTGTAGGATGATCTGGAGACCTGCTGGTGAATTGAGAATCAGTCAAATGCTTATCCATACATTGATAACAAAAGCATTCAAACTCCACACTATAGTAATGCTATATACTTGAATTTTTGGGTGAGAGCATTCCACTGCCAGAAGCAGACTGTGGGCCTGTTTCCACCTGGTATTAAGATGCGTTTTGGCTGATCGGATCACAAGTGGACAACATTAAATACAGGTGTAAACAGGGTCTAAAACGGTTTAAGTTTATCCACTTTCAACCACTTCCAGAAGTAGACTCAAATGCATTCGACCGGACTGCTTTCGTAGTGTAAACGCTCATGTTTACTCTACTCTCCATCTACTGACCTAATGTGTAAACATTATGGGAAGCACTCGAGCCAGACAGGATTTAAACTTTGTTGGCTGAAGACCAAAGTTTGGTTCAAAGATGAAAAACGTACCAAGCACAATGTTCTCTCACCATTCCTGATTTCTAACACACACTCACAGCATTCGGCTGGTCTCACGGCTGTCAGAGCAGAAGCGAACACTGATGCTCTCAATATGTTTTCCTGTCATCTCTGGGTGCGTTCATATGTAAACTGCTTAAGCTTATTTTGTCCATTAGATTGAAAGATCTGTAAAAACCCATACATTTACCCACCCCCTCAAAGAAATCAGGACAGAAGTGGTTGAAAGAGGACAAAACAGATGGATTAAAACACCAGGTGTAAACATGTATGTGTCTCCGTCGTCCACTTATGATCCGATCGACCAAAATGCATGTTAACTTCAGGTGGAAACAGCCTGTGTCAGAGCCCAGAGGAGGCCGGGTCTGGAGTTGAGTCAAGCCTGTTGCTGCTGGACAGACCTGGGAGTTGTAAAGAAAGAGGAAACAGTATTAAGGTTAATACATTGAAGAACAGATTAAATACACTTTTCCCAAACATTTTCATGAGGTTGACATTACAGAAGTGAGAGCACACACCTACAGTTAGGTCCATAACTATTTGGACATTTGTCATGATTTCTGTTATTTTGGCTCTGTACTTCAGTACAGATTTTGAAATTAAATGAGAAAAAAAAAAAAAACTATATATATATATAACTATATACAAACCACTATTGTTATTCAATTTATTCTTCCACACAATAACATTATGGAAGAAGCTGGGTGATTATTTAGCTAATCCAAGAAGTTATGCAAATAAGGGAAAAGATAATTTTTTTTATGCTGTCATAGAGGTGTAAATTTAATGGTGATTTAGCATTGAGGTCATAGTTTGTGGGGGTGTTTTTGCACTTGTTGCTTCATATCCAGATGTGTTTAATATTCTGGCCACCTCATGTGTGTAAATAAGAAACCCATCTGAACACAATGTAGAGCAACATCACCTTTAACTATGACCTCAGTTTTGAATTTACACATTTCTGGCTGATTATAAACATTAAAGTAGAATTCCTGGCAGAGCTGTTGTATTGAATTACATTAGATTGTAAAGGTGTTCCTAATATAGTGGCCACTAAGTGTATGCAGCCTTCTTACGGTGTTATTCTCTGGTACTTTAATGAACTGGCAACTAAGTGTTGCTAACATTAACAACAAATCTAATAACCGAAGATAAACGTTGTTTGACAACGAACTTGTAAAGGTACGTAGGAATGTAGCCCAACTGACTTCAGGTTATGGTAGCTAAAGTTAGTGAAGTGTTGGTCACTTAAGCTAGCTGCAATTAGAGTCTAACAAACGTTATTATCTTCCAATAAACATTAACTAAAGCTGGTTACATAAAATACAACTATTGACTAGATTCATGAGGTCAGGTAATGCGTTCAAATGTCAAAAATGCAGTAATTTCATCAACTTACCAGCGAGCGAACTTCAGAGTCACTGAAAATGAATGGGGTTCAGTGCTGGAACTATCAGTGTTTGGAACTATCGGCTGCTCCACGACACGCGTTACTTCCGCATTCCAAAGTTCCTATGGAGGTCTATGGGAGTGTCGCAACTCTGTTTTTCAACGGCTCTGGGATTCAGAATTATGAACAAAACACAGATGGAGTAAACAGAGTCCATCAACACCCCCAAAGCTTCACAGTCGTTAACACTTCCTGGGTCGACATTTTATTCGGTAACGTTAGGCAGTTTTGAACTTACAGTATATGCTGTTTAATGTTTGATGATCGCATTGTTTTACATTTGGCTAAGCAATCTTCTGTTTTTGCTTCTTCTTCACCGGTGTTTTGATCCGAAAATTCTGTACTCTTTCGGAAGACGCGCAATAGCGCCCTCTACCGTATAACTGTGAAAACATGGATAGCTGGAAAATACCAATAATTCAGTCAATGGTAGGGAAAGAGTAAAGTAGATTTGAAGTAAATTTCTATGTACACTACCAGTGCACTAACCTACACAAAAATTTAGATACTTCACAGTAATCAAAAGAGCAAACACAACTACAAGCCAAGTATACTTAGAAAACTTAATTATACTTTTAAGTACATCTCAATCAAAAGATTGAGTATAGGCCAAATATACTTAGACTTTTCTGTCAGTATAATTCAAGACTCAAGTATACTTGATTGTAATTTTAAGTACCACAACAAATTCCTTGTGTGTTTGCACACACTTGGCGAATAAAGCTCATTCTGATTCTGAGAAGTACATAAAAAGCAGACAAAGTATACTTATTTTTAGTTTAAAAGAAGTATACTAATAGCACACTTGAATAAACTTTTTTTTCTTAAGGGAGTACATGAAATGAAATTCTGAAACATGATATCAAAAAGCCATTTTAGACATTTTAAAGCACTGTTACATTTCACTACCACATGCTAACCAAATTCATCTTGTTTAACGCCCCAAATTTGCAGAGCAGATTATGGAAGTGTGTCAGACAGTAAGGGGAGAGTAAACTTGCTTTTTGGAGATGCACAAAAAAGTGGGGCACTGTATGTGTTGTGATTACTGGAAATGATCAACAGACCCACCAGATCAAATGATGACCCACCTAAACATATGGCCAAAAATACAATAGGATCCAAAAATCTAAGAAAACAAAAATGCTATAATTTACCTTTTTCAGACAGTTTTATGGAAAACCTGTAAAAAGCACATCTGACAATCTGTACAAAGAGTGTGCATGAGCAAAGTCACAAAATTATTTACTGACACAGCAATGTCACTCTTTTTTGATAAGTGACTTAGATATACTTAGATAGGGTTATGGGATAGAACAGTTTGTACAGTATAAAAATAATTATGTCTATGGAAAGTCCCCATAAAACATGGAACCCAGTATGTGCGTGTATGTGGAATGTCAAACTCAGCTCAGACATTGTTGAAAGAGACTAGAGTGATATGTGACATGATGCTGACATGATGAAATCCAAATGTAATCACAACATAAGCAGAAGCTCTTAAAGGACCAGTGTGTGTGTGTGTATGGGCGTGTTTTTGTGATTTATGAGGACACAAATTTGTATAATGACATGGGTATTACACTGGTATTACGACGTAAACATGAAATATGAGGACATTTCATGAGTCCTCATATTTAAAATAGCTTTAAAAACATACTAAACAATGTTTTATTAAAAATGTAAAAATGCAGAATATTTTCTGTGATGGTAGGTTTAGGGGTAGGGGTAGTGTAGGGGGATAGAATGTACAGTTTGTACAGTATAAACCCCATTACGCCTATGGAATGTTCTCACTAAGAACCTGTGTGTGTTGGTGTGTGTGTGTGTGTCTGCAGTGTTCCATATTCTGAAATCTTTTTTAGAGTGTTTTGTTCTAAATGTAAGCTAAATTTAAATAAGCTATCCTACTTTAAATTATATACAAAAATGGACCAGCAGCATAGGCAAAAATAAAAAAAATAGTATTTAAAAAAAAAACATTCTTTGTAGCCCAATTTATTTTAAGCCCAATTTAAGTGTTTTCAGCATTTTTTACTTTTTAAAAATCAAGTTAATAACAATTCAGCTGACTAAAACCTAAAACAAAAATAATTGGGTATTGTTTTTATTTTAAAGTACTGTTTCTAACTTTGAGGAAATGTTACAGAAGCATATTATTATTATTAAACACACACACACACGCACGCACGCACACACGCACACACACACACCTTGACAGACCTCGAACTCCTCATATTTCTCCTTTGGGGTTATGGACGGCATAATTATACCCCTGTATACATACACATTCATCAAATGAACATCAGGATATGAAAACAGATCCATTGTTTGTATTCTCAGGGCAAAACATCATTTTGGATTCGCCTCATGAACCTGCCTGGTTTAGACCTTGGGCTAACGTATTAGTAAAACACACCAGCTCAGCTCCCTCAAGTACTGCCTCCATGGTCGCTGTGAGAGCCATTTTTGGTTTAATGTCATTAGGCCATCCTTCAGTAATGACAGCACTCCAGTCCAATTCCCATTCTCCTCGATTTGATCCACATGCCAGTGGAGGAACAGTTCGCTGTTTTGGAAGGAACTTCAAAGCCTCTAGTCGAAAGGCTTTGATGTTCTCAGGGATGAACTGGTGTGACAGCCATCCGAATCCGAATCCCGAACGTGGCGTGACTCCCTCAGTGCCACAGAGCGATGAGCAAGGGAATGTGGGAGTTCGTCCACAGGGAAGTGTGAATCATAAAAGGATCACTGAACGTGGTGTAATATGCCAATTAGGGTGGTTACAAAAGAAAAAGTCCAATAAGGGCTCGAGTATGAAACCGGCCTCGAGCGATCTACACCATGTTCAGAAGTTGTAGGCCTTGTAAAAGGCCATGAAAACTCAAAAAATGTACATGAAAAGAGATGTTGTACATTCAGAACTCTACATGGAAGCTCGTTTACGCCTTCAAAGAAAAAGTCAAAGGTAATTGTGAGATGAGGTTTAAAAAAGGGCTGCACAATTTAGGGAAAAAGAGTTTGTGTGTGTGTGTGTGTGTGTGTGTGTGTAATTGTTTAGCTCTCAACACTAAAAAATAATTTTCATGATTTGTTATCAACATTTTTTCTTTTTTCTCAACTTCAAAAATTAACGTGGTTCAGATAACTTAATATTTTGAGTTTCTGTTGATTAAACCAATCGCCTTCATTGTATTAATTCAAATTTTTAATTTCAATGAACTCAAAATTTTAAGGCAACCAGGTAACTTACTTTTTTAAGTTAAACCAACACTTTTTTTTGTAGTTAATTTTGTAGTTTAAAATAAGAAATACGGTCACACTGTAAGAAATAAGCCTTCACTTGACTTTTCTGTATTCTATTTTATCATTAATAGTGTTTCATTTTTTTGATACATATTTTTGGTAAATTTTTTACATCACAATTACAAGAATTGCAATTGTGATATATAAAGTTGTTTAGAGACATAATCACATTACAAGATATAAAGTCACATTGCTAGAAATAAAGTTTCAACTGTGATATCCGGTATAAAGTCGCTTTGTGAGATATAAAGTCAAATTTCAAGATATAAAATTGCAATTCCGAAAAGCAAATTCACTTTGTGAGATATAAAGTAACACTGGAAGATATGAAGTCAATTACCTTTTTTTTAATTTTGAAACTGTAGCATAAACAGGCATCCATAATAAACTTCATGCGCCACACTTCTGTTTAAAGTTGTCCGTTTTGCCCGAAGACATTCATGTTGTAATGCATTCTGAGTGTGGCGAGTTAATAGTCCCCTGCCATTAACTTTTACAGTTACTATTTTAATATTTGATGTTGTGAACCATTTTGATGTCTTAAAGTAGGTAATGGCTTTCGTCCCATTAACTCTGACTACAAGCTTCCTCAGTAAGCACAGGCACAGTGACCCACAAAAGGGTCTTTGATAGAGGGCAATATGAACTTTCTCACAGACAGCATCGTAAGCACTTCAGTACTTATAAAGACATCCACTAACAAACCTGCAGACAAGTGCAACTTCTAAAAAGGCCAGAAAGCAGTCCTATGCGTGTGCGTGTTTGAGAAGTCGATCTTGATTTAGTGTCTTGAGATATGAAACACTGAGCTTCTCTAATCCTCTACTCAATCTCCTTGAAATCCCGGCCCAGAACATACAGAGGATGGGTGAAGAGGTGAAACACACTCAGAGGAATTGAAAAAAAGACTTACAGTATTTGCTCCACTAAGTTAAATGATTTTGTATACACACACATATAAACCATTTAAAAGTGTGGGACCAGCAGGTTTTTTTTTTTTTTTTAAGAAATTAAAATCATTCAGCAAGGATGCATTAATTTTTTTTTTTTTACATAAATGCTCAAATAAATCCTAAAAAAATGTATCACAGCTTCCACAAAAATATTAAGCAGCACAACTGTTTTTAACATTGATAATAATAAATGCTTTTTGAGCACCAAATATGTATATCAGAATGATTTCTGAAGGATCATGTGACACTAAAGACTGGAGTAATGATGCTGAAAATTCAGCTTTAACATCACAAGAATAAATTACATTTTAAAGTGTATTAAAATAAAAAATAGTCATTTTAAATGGTAATATTTCATAATATTACTGCATTTTGATCAAATAAACAGCCTTGGTGAGCACAAGAGGCTTCTTTCAAAACATTTTTCAAAAAACGGTAGTACGTGTATATATATATATATATATATATATATATATATATATATATATATATATATTACACTGCTCTGTGGAACACTTGATTCTGATTGGTCAGTCGCGGTTATCCGGCTTACTCATCCGGGTTACTGAAGTTTGCAGCGCTATACGCTTGCTAGGAACGGTTTTTATTTTGTGTACAGTTATTTAAAGGATTAGTCCACTTTCAAATAAAAAATTTCCTGATAATTTACTCACCCCCATGTCATCCAAGATGTCCATGTCCTTCTTTCTTCAGTCGAAAAGAAATTAAGGTTTTTAATGAAAACATTCCAGCATTATTCTCCTTATAGTGGACTTCAATGGTCTCCAAACGGTTGAAGGTCAAAATGACAGTTTCAGTGCAGCTTCAAACGATACCAGACGAGGAATAAGGGTCTTATCTAGAGAAATGATCGGTCATTTTCTTAAAAAAAAAAAAAAAGAAAATGTATATGCTTTATAGACACAAATGATCGCATCACAAGTGCTTCCGCCAGACCGCGATTCCGTATTCTTTAAAAAGCTTACGCTGAATGTCCTACACCTTCCCTATTCAACTTACGGAAAAAATGGAACTGGAGACGCGTTCGTTCCGTACATTGAATAGGGAAGGTGTAGGACATAGGGGAGAGTGGGGTAAGATGAACCAGTGGGTAAGTTGACCCACCCCCTGTATCTTGGCAACCGTACCATTTTATTGTCATGTGACCATATATTTCAGAACCACCTGTCATTTCTGCCAGACTGTGAAAAGGAGAAGCACATGGGAGGAGTGGAAGTCGCCTATTTACTTTAAAAACTGTTTTTGGCTTGTCAAAGTAAAATTTTAACATAACAGATGTAATGGCTGTATAAAACCATGCAAGTCATTTAGCAAAATATTATTCTGAATTGGTAAGCTAGCTCGCTTTTCCTAAAATGGCAGCTATGGGGCAAAGTGAGCCAAATGCTGTGGGGTAAACTGAGCCAGCATTTTAACTTACCCCACCATAAGGCACTGAATTTAAGTTAAATCTCTAATATTACGCAACTGGTTTATTTTGTCTTTTTTTTTTCTTCTTTTTTTCTCGAGTTTATTTAATAGGAACACTGTACAAGTACACCAAATCCTTCTCTGATATGAACCAGAAGACGCTTAATCATATATATCTTCCCACCTGTAGTCTCTAATGGCCTAACATGGTCGACATTGCAGAAAAACGACCATGTCAAGAACCTTTTGACTAAAATGTTTATTAGTTTCAGTGACATTTATTCATTCTTATTTAGTTTTTATTTAATTTTACTCAACAAACTCTCCGTTTAGTCTGTTTATGGGAAGGTTACAACTTTGATGTTCAACATATTGTTTCAGAAATGCAAACAATTAAAGATATTGAAATTTCAACTTCATTTGGTTGGTTTTATGTTGTTTAATTTAGCTTTAAAAAAAGAAATATTTGTAAAATATTTTTACAAAGAATATTTGTAAAAGGAAATTTGATTATTAAATTAGTTTTTAAAATAGGTACATTATCTTTAAAATGTCACATGGGTTTGATTCAGATTCAGTTAGATGGTCAGTTTACACCCACCTACTGACTCGGATCAACTTACCCCTAACCTGGGGTAAATTGAGCCAGAGGAACACTTTTTTATAAAAAGCCATATTTTTAGAACCCTTTGTCATAGATGTATTCTCATCATTTAAAATGATAGGAAACATCCTGAAATTACTTTAAATACTTTCATTGTACTTCTGCCTCATTTTCCCTTATCTTGAGGACCACATAAGTAAAAAATGGCTCATCTTACCCCACTCTCCCCTACAGCGTAAGCTTTTTGAAGAATACGTAATGGCGGTCTGGCGGAAGCACTTGTGATGCGATCATTTGTGTCTTAAAGCATATACATTTTCATTTTTTTTAAGAAAATGACTGATCGTTTCGCTAGATAAGACCCTTATTCCTCGTCTGGTATCGTTTAAAGCTGCACTAAAACTGTCATTTTGACCTTCAACCGTTTGGAGACCACTGAAGTCCACTATAAGGAGAATAATCCTGGAATGTTTTCATTAAAAACCTTAATTTCTTTTCGACTGAAGAAAGAAGGACATGGACATCTTGGATGACATGGGGGTGAGTAAATTATCAGGAAATTTTTATTTGAAAGTGGACTAATCCTTATGTCATCCAGTGGACTCGCTCTCTCTCGTTTCATACAAACACAGCTGCTGCCATTTTGCGACTATTGTTTTGTACACTGTTGGATTATAAGATAACAAACAGGTACGATTTTAATCTCAGATCAATATTTCTTATCCCCATAATTATTTATATTGCGAAATGCCATTTAATAAGTGGTGTGACTGTACGTATCTCTTAAATGTCCATCTAGTTTAAACTAGCAACTGCTCTCTCCGCGGAAGCTTTGAGTTTAAAAAGCTAAAAAAATATTTTGACTCAGATAAATATTTCGTGCCTATAATTATTTAACCATGTGGCAAGTAGCCGTGTAATAAGCGGGATAATGTACGCTTCACGTCGGGGTCCTGAGCACCCTGTCGGGGTTTATTCTGAGATAACAACCGGCTGGATGTACATTATCCCTTACATATATCACATTCTGCCACAGATTTATAATGGGTACAATTACTGTACTGACCAACTCTTGCATACACAGCATGTTTATTTATTTCCTCAGAGTTTAGATACATCAAACACTCATTATAAGACCACCTCAGGTGGCTTTATTTTAGAAGCTAATTCATTCTGAAGAAAGTAAATAAATGAAGAGTAATATAAAATGCGTCCATGTATAATTAGTCTGTATATACAACAGTGCCCATTATGACAGAAATCAATAACCATCGATCCCTGAAATTTCACAGCCTGCTGACTTCCATTATATGTAGATGATAATTTAATTACAGGGTTGTTCGCAGACTCAGGTTAATAGTGATAAATGCACTTGTTCATTAGACACTGTAAAGAAAAAAAAAAAAGATGAATCACTCCGTCTTCCTTTTCTCACCAGGTTACAGTGACCTTTGATAGAGAAAAGACCACAGGCTTTTTTGTGACTGCAGAACAGTGACAAATGATGGATGTAAAATAAGAGTCCTGAAGCAAAAACAGTTGAGAACCAGGCCTGTGCCAATTTATTAGCTGTAATGGTTCTGTCATCATATGCCACAATCTGTGTCATGTAAACAGCACAATACAGAGATAATACCGAATGGTAATGTCAGGAGTTGCATGTATACTGAAAACCAAGGATGATGCATGACACAGAATGAACGATTATAAGACTTTTTAATAAACAGGAACCAGAAAGCATTACACACAGGAACGTAACTTTAACACAAGACAATGAACTGAGGAAGACTGAAGGCTTGAATACACAGAGGATGATGATTAACAGAACAGATAACAGGTGTGGACTAATTAGAAACCATGAAAACAAATGAATGACTAGAACTCAGACAAATGGTGACAATGAAAACTGAGGGTATGTTTACACGAAAACGATGTATTAATAAAAACAGAAAAGATTTTCCTTTGCTTTTTCATGTACAGACGAGAACGTTATCAAAACGATCCCCATTCACAAGGATCTGCAAAAACTACTAAAAACGCCACATTATTCATGCCAAGCCGGTAGTTGGCGATGCCACTTTGTAAAGAAACATTACATGCCTATAGAATGAACATGTAATACGCATGTGCGTGACGTCACCGTTTTCACAAATTCATGTTTTTGTTGTTTACATGGAGATGATAATGATATAATTTTCAAAAACTTGCACTTTTTGAAACCCGATTTCAAAAGCTTGCATTTTCAGGCCGCCAAAACGATGTTGTCTAGTAAATGTATGGCCATAACACATAAAAAGTTTTCCGTTTTTAGTTGAAAACGTGTCGTGTAAACTACCTCTCAGACTAGAAACAAAACAAGACAGTGAAATAGAACATGACTGTGACAGTACTTTGACATTATGAATCACATTACATTTTATATACAAATTGCCATGGAATATCCCCGTGGTACAAAAATACAATGGCACATATTAAAAAAAAACATAGAAATTGTCCAAAATTCACAGTATTTTTGGTCCTTTTTTTTTTTTTTAGTGAAGCTCAGACCTCATACTCTTTAACCCATCTATTCTATTTGGCTGTTAATTGACTCCATATCAGACTAATATGGCTTTAACAGCCAGGGGGAAAAATCAGCTCTGAAACATTTAAGGCGAAGCATGAAGTCTCGCTGGAGGAGAGAGAAAGTGCAAGAGGTCTTGAACATCATTTGGCCCTTTTAATTAGATAGTTCATTGCTCTACTGGAAATTAAAAGTGCCCATTACGACGCTTTCTGACACTAACAGGCTCTAAAATGGACACCTAAGTGACAACTGCAGCAGAGACTGAAATAGTGTGAATGAAGACACATTTTTTTAAAGCACTATTTTTGACTTGATGTGGCATTTTGAAAAAAACATGACGCATGTGGTGTAAGATGCTGAAAAAGTAGCGAGACCTAGTTCTCTTTTGCTTTTTCTCGCCATTTTGAGGTGGTAATCTTATTTATTTTCTTGTTTAGTTTCTCTCTCTCTCTCTCTCTCTCTCTCTCTCCCATTGGGTTGAAGCATGTTACCAAAGCAGACACCAACGTTGAAGAAACTAAACCCTCTCTCTCTCTCTCTCTCTCTCACACACACACACACACACACACGGCTGGTCTGAAGGTCTAATTGTATTTCCATACATTGCTGTGCCTCCAATTGATTTAACTTTCCACACAGATTCACAACCTAAGATTCACATAATGGGATGAGATGGGGGATGGTTGAGGATGAAGGACAAGATGAAATCCTACAGGCTAAAGAGATATTTTTCTATATTCTCACTGTATGGGTGCAGTAAGAAACGTCTGCGAGAGTCAAGGCTATACGTCCTTAAACACCAGCTAATATTTAACACAAACACACACAGATGTAATATAAGGACATGATGTATAAGACTTTTTAAAGTTATTGTGTTAAAGCATGCAAGTAATTAAACCCTTGTTTATATGTTTAAATATGTTTAACATTATTTTTAAACTGCATTAACACATTTATTAAATTTGACAATATAACAGTTAACGTAAATGATGGAGAAAGACTCTTTTTATGGGTTATTGTTTTATAAATCAAACCTAGACAGGACATTTAACAAAAGTAAAGTCATTTGTCATTAAGGTACTGTTCAATACACTGCAAAAAAACAAGACAAAAACAAAGCAAAAAAAATAACATTTTTTTAAATCAGTATTTCTGTCTTAAAATCTAAAAACAGAAATCTAAACAGCCTTTTCAGAGAATGTTTTTTTTTCTTGTTTTGAGCACAAATGCAATCAAATTTAATTACGTTTATGCACAAAACAAGAAGAAAAAAAAATGTCAATGGGATAACTTAATTAAAAATATAGTCTCTAAACAATCATATCCTGTTGCTTTTTTCCACTATATAACACAGCAAAAATACTAATTAAGAACTTTTTTGCTTTGTATTTTCTTTTTCTTTCTCACTCCTTTAGTGAACTTCCCTCTGTGGCTCCTGTCATGTGTGTAACTCTGTATGTGGAAAGATCTCAGGAAAGGCCAGCTTCTTTGGTCTGTTTTCAGGCTCTAGGGTGTTTCAACATGAGAGTGAAGATCCGTCTTTGTATTTGTTTGTGTGTGTCTGTGGAGAATGAATTCAAAAATAAACCAGTATGGTGCAGTTGTCCCTAAAGAACACACCATCCTGTCATCCATGAAGCATGTGTATGAGTGTCTTTGTTCACACAACATACTGCAAATTTGGATTTCAAATCCAATTTTCAAGTGCTAACTTTCATTTTCCATGTGATAATCAGTGTATCTACAACAGTTGCTATATGATGCCAAAAAACTCAAAAGTTTTTTTGCCTATAAAAAGTGAAATAGTAAATCAATCCATGACAACAGTACTTCTGTTAAATCTTTCCCCGCCACTGACAGAATTTGCCATCATTTATGACAACGCTTTCCACCATTGACCGAATTTGCCATCATTTATGACAACGCTTTCCACCATTGACAGAATTTTCTGACAATCCATATTTTCACTGTTGTATGGTTCGCTATTACACAATACACATCTTCTGAAAGAGTACAGAATCTCTGGATAAAAACACAGGCAAAAAAGAAGCAACACCCAAGAGACAAGAGGTGTTCCATTGTTAAGTGAACAAATCTGTTAAGTGAATGATTCAATGACTCACTTGTTTCACTCTGAATCAGTGTTTTAAATAAATCTATTTAGTGGATTCAGTGGCTCACTCTTTTCATTATTAAATAAATAAATCATTGTTCTGAACGAATTGGGTTGAGTGAATAAATCAATGACTTGCCGCCACCTACTAGGGTATGTAACCTGCAGGAATATCATTATAGTTATAGTTATAGTTCTTCCTCTATAACCTTAATTGATACAAAGCAGAACAAAATTAAGACAATAAAAACAGCACGTTTCATCTAAATTAACAATAGACCATTTTAATCCCATTCTCAGCATTTCACTTTTATTACTCCTTTTCCCCTGCTCATTCTCTTTCATTCAATATATTTCTACAATATTTGCGCCGCTGCCTGTCCTGGTCCGTGTCTAATCTGAACTCTGAGGACCACATAATGGCAACAGTTCTGCACTGTCTGACTACCCATCCGTTACAGACAAAGCACTGTGAGTCTGGAAGTTTATACTTAACGTTTCTTGTTGTGTTACTGTCAGAGGCAGCCAAAGCAGATCACTGAACTGTACAGATGTTGAGTGATCCTATCTGTGACTCACTCGATGATAAATAACAAATGACAACCCAGCAACTTTGTTCTCAGCAGGAGGGGTGAAACTGTGGTTTTCATGATCATTAAGAACTTCTACAGATCTCCTACTTCACTAGTTGGGGAGAAAAGGGCGTTCACACTTGAATACAATTTAGCAGATTTCGACTCTTGGCTCTTGTAAATATGTGCTATTTCTCTGTGTCGGTTTCCACGTCATTAACTGCTTTCTCTGTCTATTTCTTCTCTCTCTAGGTCTCCCTAAAGACTCACTGATGCTTCTGTACTAGTTTAATAGAGTCTCCTCTTCGGCTCATTACACAGATCTGACCAACCTTCTGGCATCTTCTGTTCTCTCTTATTTATGATGGTTCATCTGATCTGTGTACGATTAGTCAGACTGAAAGAGTGCATCAGCGGTCAAAGGATGACATTTTATTTATTTTTTCTCACAATGTAAAAGAATCAAATTCTCCACTAGCAGTAAGCCTAAGAGCAGTGTGTGTAATGATTGTGAGGCTTTAAAACATCTGTGGGTAATGCAGTAGAAGTGTGTTTTCACTGCAGAGCATTCTTCATTAACTTATCCAGATGCCTAGCAAGAAAAACAGCTAGCGAAGCTTTTGTTTGGTCAGCTTGCTGTTAGCTAGTGTCGAGCGAAAGTAACAAAGACAGATGATAAAGGCAGAACATGAAAAATGAGAATGGAAACTTCAGGAGAATGCAAGAAAAAAGGCTCTGTTTATACCTGGTACCCAGCGAACATTCTCAGAACTTTGGAACACTCTGGCAAGGTTAACTCTCAGAGTCATGAAAGTACATTCTTTCAGTAACATTAATGGAACATTCATCCAAAGTTATTTGGACATTAATAACATTTCCATAACATTTGCAAAATGATAAATACTTGACGTTTTCTCTAATGTTTGCATAACCAAGACAAACATTTTTAAAATATTTAAAAAAGTTTTATTCTAGCTTCATGCATTCTTTTTTTAATCAACACTTGAATGTAAGTTTTATAAAAAAAAACAACATTTTGAACAAAAAGCTAGGAACATTGTGTTTTTTTTTTTTTTGTCAGAGACTACAATGTGTATAAACAATGCTTTTATTGCTTGTTTCTGTACCTTTTTTTGCCTGTTTCGATCCAGAGATTCTCTACTCTTTCAGATGTTGCGTGATAGCGCCCCTACTGTATAACAGTGAAAACACGGAAAGCCGGAATATTCCATCAATGGCGGGTAAGCGTTGTCTCATAAATTACGGAAAATTCCATCAATAGTGTGAAAAGAGTTAATGGGAAATGTTCTAAGAACATACTCTGTGTTACCTGGGCAGCAACATCCATCTCAAAAGATCTGATCACAAGTGTACAACACTAAAGGTGATGATACATGGGGCAACTTTTTTAAGCAATGTTAATGGCCAATGTTGCCGTAAACAGGCAACCTGGTGAGACAACTAATTAGGGCAACGGACAGTTGGCAGCAACTAATCAGAGAGGAGCAAATCTATTGCCAACCCAATAAATACTTTATTATAAACATTTGTTTTAAGCACTTTATTTCAACTTTTCAAATATTTTCTTTGTTTTTATTAAATATAAATGTCTTTCTGATCTGATTTGTGATAGGAAAAGGGAGAAGAGAGAGTTTGGCAAAAGGTGGATTCGAACCCGCGTCAAAAGCTACTTTCACGTGCCATACGCCCTACAGCCTACACCACTACAGACATTGAACAAAATGCATCACACATTAAATTGGACATCTGTTGGTATTTTAAGCATTAATTGAGATAAATTCCCTGTTTTTGGTTGACACATGACAACTTACCAGTGTAAAAAGATATAAATTCACTCTCCTTCACTCCACTGCCGCTGAGAGGCCACCATCTTGTTTGAATTTTTTGTAAAATCTCCAAGCCAGTCACGTGATCGGCTGCTAGCATTCTGATTGGAGGATCTCAAAAAATTGCGACCGATCTGTCCACACGGAGACGAGTTTAGCATACGCAAAATTTTTGTATCGTATAGGCGTTTCGTCCAGACGGATCCGGTGTTTTCAGAAGGTGAAACCGCTATTTTTTGAAACCGGGTCCCAGAGTGGATAAATCTGAAAACGATGCCCTTTGCTTTTTCGTGTGTACAGCCAATCCGTATATTTTGTGAAACGATGATGTCATCACCCCACGTGTCGACCCTAGTCAGACACCGCCAACAGCACAAAACAGCAACAACAACAACAACAATAGCGTACTACATGCTTGTGTTTGTGCTGCAGAAGCTACCGAGCCTAAAGCTTTATAGAGTGATGCAGGTATGAAATCACTTTGTAGGCCAAAACGCGGAAGCGAGTTAGCATTTTAGCACTTCCGGTTCCATCGTGCCGAAGTCAATGGGTTTTTTGAATGGGATTTTGTTTAAATGGCTGAAATAAGGTCTGTGGTGAACACAAGCTCAAGACACTTTCACGTTTTATTCTACGTCATAAAATGCATCAGTATTACCCCACTTTTTTTTTTTTAAGCTGTTATGTGTCTTGAAAAAGGCGGTTGCTAACAAGTGGTTAAATAGGACTACACAGGCAGTCAGGGACATTACACGTCATCACGGCGAAAAGGTAAGCTCAGTCTGCTTTTACAGCCTCATTATGCCCATAATTGTACTCTTATGAACTATTCTAACTCAAACGTGCTGGGAAAATGTTTTTAGATAAAAACTGAAAGAGTTGTCGGAAGCTTAGTGATGGTGACGTTGAAGTTGAGCGACCGTGGTGTAGTTCGTTTATAGCCTACCTTTAGCTTTTTACTTCTGGCGACTGCATTTAGGCTTCAAACTTCATAAAAGTTATGTGAAAATTATCTTGATGGACAAAACGTGTAAGTATCATAACCCTTTGTTAAACACAGAGCTTGTTTTTTGCGATTTTCCAAAAGTCTATGGGAAAAATGCATAGGCTTTCGATCGAGGGAACCCGTGCGCCGCTAACTTCCGGGTTGGCCTACAAAATGACGTCATACCTGCACCACTCCATTTCTAAGCTTTACTAAAGTTTGTATACAGCGCGCAAGGTTTATGCACACGCTTCAAGTCTTATTCTTTGTTTTTAGTGTATCTCTATTGCAGAATTACAGCGCCACATACTGATCTAGCATGTATACTACATAATTTTGAGTCGTTTCAGTGGTTTCGTGTGTACGTAGATATTTCTTGAGACGAGGAAAAAAAAAAAAGATCGGATAGGGAAAGCTCTGGCTTCGTGTGGATGTAGCCTAAAGTATCCAGATAGAAATTTGTTGCTCATTCTCAATGGGAAAGTGCCCAAGCAACATTTCTCAAAAAGTTGCCGTGTATCATCACCTTATTTGTAAACGTGGTCCAAAACGTTTTCTGATCAGATCAATCCACATTCAGAAAAACTTGTGCACTTTGTAGCGTACATAAATGTTAATTTTGAGGTGCAAGTTCTCAAAGCAGCAGCGAACCTCACTCAAAAAGTACTGTAGCACTCAGCAGGTCCTATCAGCTTCCTGTGAATAACTTCCCTTTGGATACAATACTCAGATCATTGTTTGTCAGCTCCCTCTCTCTCTTTCTGAAAACCCCCTTGTTTTTCACTGGAGCGTTTCCTCTATTTTTGCTGTTACCGCAACCGGTCGATATAAAAGAATCACTTCCTGGTTTGACTGTTGACCTTCAGTGATGAGATCACGGAGCGGTCAGCTGCTAAAGACTCATGGGAAAACAAAGTGAGGCTGGATGGCTGTGAAGACTGAGACCTTTAAAGCTTCAGTGCTCAGTGAGGAGAGAAACTCAAGCTAGGTTTTCAATAAGAATGAGCTGTATGCTCACAATCTAGCATTAATGCTGTAAATTGGCTCTGAATATGTTTTTAAATGCTGAAAATGCCTCTCTATAAAAAAAAATCTTATATTTGTCTCCACATATTAAGCTAGGATGGGTAAACCTAAGTATTTTTATAAACCAATCCATTTTTAAAGAAAGATTTAACACTTTTATTCAGAAAGGATGCATCAAGTGTGATAGTAAAGACTTTTACATTGTTACAAAAGATTTCTAATTCAAATAAATACTCTTTCTATTCATCAAAGAATCTTGAAATAAAATGTATCGTGTTTCCACAAAAATATTATGCAGCACAACTGTTTTCAAAATTGATAATAATGAGAAATGTTACTTAAGCAGCAAATCAAAATATTAGAATGATTTCTGAAGGATCATGTGACACTGTAGACTGGAGTGATGCTGAAAATTCAGCTTTGCCATCATAGAAATAAATTACATTATAAAATAAATTAAAACAGAAAACAGTCATTTTAAATAAAAATATTTCACAATATTACTATTTTAGTTTGTTTTTATGAAATAAACGCAGTCTTGGCGAGCAAACGAGACTTTCAAAAACAGACAAAAACTTACAGACCCCAAAATTTCATGTGTGAGTACAGATAATGAACAACACTTACATGTCAAAATGTATATTTTAGAAGAAATAATAAAATTAACTGATCAGTTGTGATGCCCAATATATAAACTACGCTATACCACATAGGTACACAAACTGGGAGCCAAGACATAGTGAGGAGAAAGAATATATAAGAATAAGTGAATACACAGAATGTGGACCAAGGTTATTAAAAATATATCTTCTGGGAAAATCTCACAAACTTGCAGTTCCTCGCTTTCTAAAGTTTAAATGACTTCTGTGAATCGGCTGACTTAGATAAATATGCCAAGGACTCTTCTGAACATTACACTTCATAAAGCCCATATGAAAAATAATCCAGAAAGGCATAATTTACCATATACTTGGCAACGCTCTATTTCACCCTTATGTTCTCTATTCTTTTTTTCATCTAAGCAGCTTGCTGATGACAAACCAATCCATACAGCATTTCAAACGAGCTGCGCTTGCTTCATTGAGGGATGGTTAGAACCAAATTACATTAGCATAACTCACCCTCTGTGTTTCTCTCTTTCTGTTTTATTCCTTGCCACCAACTGTGGATAATGCGCTATAGCAC
This sequence comes from Ctenopharyngodon idella, assembly GCF_019924925.1. NCBI lineage: Eukaryota > Metazoa > Chordata > Actinopteri > Cypriniformes > Xenocyprididae > Ctenopharyngodon > Ctenopharyngodon idella. The sequence continues at coordinate 16,234,204 of NC_067236.1, read as the reverse complement.
ACACACTGACAAACAAAAAGCACTGATGTAAGCTTCTCATCACTCTTTCTGCTTATGATTCCGCGCTTCTAGCTGACCCACTTCACAGAGGTCAAAAGCAGAGAGCACAAAGTTCAGGCTGTTCTTGTCTAACATATCTTGCAGGTGAATTACATAACATTTATTTATGAAGAATGGGGGAAAACAAAATATACAAACAAACTTTTGCAAGTAATTGGGCAGAAGAGGAAATCTGGAGTCAACATGGTAACTGCCTCCAAAAATAGCAGGAGCCATTAGCAATTCATTGCCATGATACCAAGGTGTTGTGGTTGGTTGTCAGGGTGTTGCTATACAATTGCTCAAATGTTCTGGTTGGTTGTTAGGGCATTGTTGGGTGGTTGCAGGGGTGTTGTTACTGTATGCAATTGCTAGGGTGTTCTATATGACTTTTAGTGCACTGTTAGGTGGTTGCCAGGGTGTTGCTAGGTGGTTAGTAGTGTGTTTTAGGTGATTTCCAGGGTGTTGATACTGTATGCGACTGCTAAGGTGTCCGTGACTTTTAGTACACTGCTAGGTGGTTGCTAGTGTGTTATGGGTGGTTGCCAGAGTGTTGCTATGCAGTTACTAGGGTGTTCTGGTTGGTTGTTAGTAATGACATAGCAATGCCCTAAGTTGTTCTAGGTGGTTGCCAGGGTGTTGCTACTTTATGTAACTGAAGCGCTATGTGACTTTTAGTACACTGCTAGGAGATTGTTAAGGAGTTCCGGGTGGTTTCCAGGGTATATGCGAGTGTTGAGGTGTTCTATGTGACTTTTAACACACACTAGTAGGTGGTTGCCAGGGTGTTGCAAGGTGGTTAGTAGTGTGTTTTAGGTGATTTCCAGGGTGTTGATACTGTATGTGACTGCTATGTGACTTTTAGAGTACACTACTAGGTGGTTGCTAGTGTGTTCTGGGTGGTTGCCAGAGTGTTGCTATGGAGTTGCTTGAGTGTTCTGGTTGGGAGTTAGGGCATTGCTATGTGGTTGCTAGTATATGTGACTGCTAAGGTCTTCTGTGTAACTTTTAGTGAATTGATAGGGGGTTACCAGAGTGCTGCTATGCAGTTGCTAGGGGGTTCTGGTTGGTTGTTAGGGCATTGCTATGCTATTACTAAGATGTTCTAGGTGGTTGCCGGGGTGTTGCTACTGCTGCTCTATGTGACTTTTAGTACACTGCTAGGAGGTTGTAAGGGTGTTCCGGGTGGTTTCTAGGGTGTTGCTACGCTGTTTTTGGGGTGTTCTGGTTGGTTGTTAGGGCATTGCTAGCTAGGTCATTACTAAGGTGTTCTAGGTGGTTGCCAGTGTGTTGCTGCTGAATGCGAGTGTTAAGCTGTTCTATGCAACTTTTAACACACTTCTAGGTGGTTGCTAGGATGTTTCTATGCAGTTGCTAGGGTGTTCTGGTTGATTGTTAGAGCATTGCTGGGTTGCTCTAGTTGGTTTGCTGGTGTGTTGCTACTGGTGTGGTTGCTATGTGGCTGTTAAAGGGTTTTAAGTGACTTTTAGCACACTCTATGCAGTCGTTAGGGTGTTCTTAAAGCAGTTAGTATTTCTACAGGTTTCTACAGTTTTCTACAGGTGGTTGTTTGCTAATTTTCACCCATTTTAATGTCCACCAGACAAATACTGTAAGTTTGGTCACTTAGAAAAGTAAAAGTACACCTCTGCTCAATAAACTACACGAGTCAAGTCATAAGTTATATGCTGAAGTTTAATATTAAGGGTTAGGGATGTGTTTAATTCCATGAACAATAATTATGAGCAATAATAATAGGTTCTTGCTTTATATACAAGATAAAAATCTTGTTTCTTTTGTTTGTTTGACAACTTAATTTTGGTATAATAAAAATATGAGCCATTTTCACATACTTTTAAAAAATAATGTGTTGTCCTGTCATACACTGTCATCAAAAGACTCGCTATTATTATGTTCTCTCTCTCCCACATTCATGCACTCCACAACCCCTGATTACACTACACACCATGTCATTAATTTTAGTTTGAAGACAGAAGAAATAATTGAAGCCTCTGAGAGGAGTAATTTGTAACAGATGGAAAGTTCACAAGCGAGTCCACAAGTGAATCCATAATTGAACGTGGCACTGTATATCTCATCTCCCACTTCACCCTTTCATTGTTTGCTCTCTATCAGTCTTTCTATCCTTGTGTATCGTTTACATGTTCTATAAAGCAACAAACAAAAAAAATTGGATGATAATAATATTAATAATAATAATATTATAATAAAATAAATACATCTGATTTTATTTATATATATTTATTTTTATTATTATCTTTTTTTTTTTTTTTTTTTTTTTTTACAGCCAGTTGAATAAAAGAAGATACAAGAAGTCTGCAGTGGACTCAATCAAAAAAATAAATTTGACTGATTTTCATATTGTTTTTTCCCTCCACCAGTGTTTGCAGCATTGCTGTCAGACAAAATCGATCATCATCTGCGACCCGTTATCACATCTAAAATATGATGAATTATATTAAATATCTAGCATTACCTAACAATACACATGATACCTTAGAATGGTCAGATGGCAGATCTCAGAGGAAGAGTGTTTTTAACATTTATTTAAATGGCCTACAGTACATGTTTAAAGGTCACTACAGAGGCCAGTAGCATAAACCATAACCGCTAATTTAAAGGGACAGTTCACCCAAAAATGAAAATTCTGTCATCATTTACTCACCCTTATGGTGTTCCAAACCTGTAAGAGTTTCTTTCTTCTGTTGAACACAAAAGAAGGTATTTTGAAGAACGTTGGTATTCAAACAGTTGATGGTAGTCATTGACTTCCATAGTAGGAAAAAAAATACTATGGAAGTCAATGGCTTCCATCAACTGTCTGGTTACCAACATTCTTCAAAATATCTTCTTTGTGTTCAACAGAAGAAAGAAACTCTTACAGGTTTGGAACAACATAAGGGTGAGTAAATGATGACATAATTTTCATTTTTTTATTTATGACAATTTAGTTCAAACTTTGACCTGTGGAGGGCAGTAATACACTTAGTAGCGTCTACACTGCAGGAATTCTAATAGAGAAGAAGAAGAAGAGAGCTAGTTCAAGACGAGTGTCTATGGTTAAAACGTATATAATTTTTTAATTTTTTTTAGAAAATGACAGATCGTTTTGCTAGATAAGACCCTTATTCCTCGTCTGGTATCGTTTAAAGCCCTTTGAAGCTGCACTGAAACTGTAATTTTGATCTTCAACTGTTTGGGGCCAATTGAAGTCCACTATAAGGAGGATAATCCTGGAATGTTTTCATCAAAAACCTTAATTTCTTTTCGGCTGAAGAAAGAAGGACATGGACATCTTGGATGACATGGGGGTGAATAAATTATCAGGAAATTTTTTATTTGAAAGTGGACTAATCCTTTAAGACACAGTCTAACTAATAAGCAATAGTTAGGGCTAATCAGTCTTACTTTTCAGATTCAAATAAGACCAATCTACCTTTTTATGTAACTGAAAAAGATGACCCATCTTGAAGAAAAAAAATGAGATGACTTACTTATAAGACTAGTTATGTAACAGGCCAGGTGTGTATTTTTGTCTGTGATTGTGTCAGTTGTTGAAGGACTCCCTCCTCATTATCCTCACTTTGCTACCAGAATCACAGGGCCACTCTAATAGTCCTCTGGTAATAGTGTGTTTCTCTTTCTCTGGTTTCTCAGTTCATTAGCTTTGCTTTAGCCTGACATCAGAGCAGAGAGTCAATGACGCCATTCTCACAAAAACAAGAACCCTCTTCCCTGTCCATTCATGGACACCGAGTCCAAGTTTCTATGGTAATGTTTGCAGTCGTCACAGTAATGACATGTTTTGTGTGCTTGGCTATGCTCCTTCCTGTTTGGCTGAATAAAAGGAAGCCTTTGAATGGCACACGCTCTGTCTCTTCCTCAGTAACAGCTGTTTGTGTCAACCAAAATAAGCTCTAAATCTTCCTTCATTCAAAGTACTGTGGACCTTGATCAATTCAGTGTCTAGGATGTTGACTCTAACGTCATTATCAAGATTTACAGTCTAAAAGAGACAGAAAACCAACAAATGAAAAAAGTGACTGACAGCTAACTAAATGTAGGGACGCTACAAGCTAATATTTTCAGTAACGTGACAGTAGAGCTCATCAAAATAGTGCAGCTTTTCCAGTAACAAGCTATTTTTACAAGCACTACATTGTTGTTTTTTATGTCACATATTGCTCATGCAGCCTAACAACCGAGAGAGCAGTGGAAAATAATCAAACGCACTCTCTCAGAATGTCTCTCTCTCTCTCTCTCTCTCTCTCTCTCTCTCAAGTACCACTGGGAAATCCAATTAATTTTGGAGAATTAGTTTGTTTCGGACGGTGCATTTCAATGAACCGGCTCCAAAAATGAATTCATCCTTCCGTCACATACAGTAATAGTTTTATTAGTCGGATTTAGTGTAAATTCATGTTCAAGCCTTCACTAGCTGAATTTTTATCAATCCAAATGCTGAATGGAAACACCAAGATGTACAGAAAATTTCCAAAATGTAGTGCGTTGGAATCAAAGACTATAGATAGCCTATAGAAAGAGGTTCACTCTTATTAGTTATGTATAGGAGAAACTGCAACGCGCACTATGGCGGAATACACCCCGCCCCCTAAGTAAAACAACCAATCACTGATTGATAAAGTCATTGCCTCACTGCAGCTCCCGTTAGAAGCTTCGGTTCCCATTGAAACTTGAGACTCGCGCTTCGGACTGCACATGCGCATTGGCTAGACTAGGCTGAAATATAAGCTTTTTTTTAATGCTATTTGAGCATAAGAGACAACGTTTATGGGACAATTCATGTCAGATTTTGTTGCTGATTTGAAATATGCTATTCAATTGTGAGTTCTCCAAGCAGTTTTTGAGATTTCAGGATTCCCCCATTCAAATAGATAGGACTTGGTCTTGGATGCCCGAAATAGCTGCCTGGAGGCGTTGCAAATATGGCCGCCGAGAGAACAGACTTTCATTGAAAGGGAATTTGGTTGGAATGCTTGGAAACACACTTAATGTGATCGAATAATTCACTTAGAAGAAGAAAACATTGTAATTTGAGAAGAAAATCATCAAAATGAATCATAATGAATCATAAAAAAAAAAAATAAAAAAAATCATAATTTTGACATTTTGACAATTACATTTAAAAAAAAATTAATACTTTCATTCAGCAAAAATGCATTTCATTAAGTGACATTAAAGACTTTTACTTTGTTACATTTGATTTATTTCAAATAAATTCTGTTCTCTTGAACTTTCTATTCTTCAAAAGAATTCTGAAAAAATGTATGTACTGTTTCCACCAAACTATTAAGCAGCAGAACTGTTTTCAACATTGATAATAATAACAATGATTAATAATAATCATCATATTAGAATGATTTCTGAAGGATCACGTGATACTGAAGACTGGAGTAATGATGCTGAAAATTTAGCTTTGCCATCACAGGAATAAATTACATTTTTAAATATATTCAAATAGAAAATAGTTATTTTAAATTGTATTAATATTTCACAATAATACTGTTTTTAGTATTTTTGATAAAAATAAATAAATAATAAAAAAAATCTTACCAACCTAAAACTTTGGAATGTATTGTATCTATATGCTTCCTTCCCTTTTTCTTTAAATTAAATTAAATTAAATTATTTAAAAAAAAAAAAAAAAAAAAAGTCTTTTTTTTTTTTTTTTTTTAAAGACGTTAAATAGCATCAATGCACTTTGCATTTTTGTCATGGTAGTACTCGTGGGGCTACTTTTTCAAAAGAATAGCTCTAACTACTTTAAATTATGAGTAATTTGTATGTTGGCAAGCTAGCTTCAAGATAACTTCACAACAATGCTATATTATATGGCTTTAAGACGCCTAAAAAACTGTACACATGCTCTCACTGTGACTGGCTTTTTCTTAATTTATGGTAAGTGTTTTCACTCAGTCTTGAGAGGACCGTGGCCCTTAAGAGAATTCGGCAAATTAAGTGGAGCAAAGCTACAACTTCACTGGGCAGCTGCTGATTAGAGTCTTTTGGCGCTACAGGGTTTGCTTCAAATCGAGTCTCTGACAGTCAGCTCTGAAGCCTCAAATGCACCGCACATAGTACTAAGCCATTTATTTTGGAAATCCTTTGGCTGAGCAATCAAAGTCAGCATTGTTTTCTATTTCATTACGAGTTAAACAGAGTTCAAGGCTGTTGTTTAGTCTGTGTTGAATTGCTGATCTGAATACAGGGAGGAGAAATTAAATCCATAGGGTAAAACAACAATGATTATCAAATGAATGAATCAGAAATGAGTTCAGGAGGAGGTTAGGTTATCAAAGCTCTTTTAACAAATGCAGCCGAGTGAATAAATGAGATCTTCGGATCTTGAAAAGATCCACACAGGCTGTTTTATTTGTTGAGGTGTCGCCACTTGTTCATCTGCCATTAATATTCAGTGAATCACTTTGCATGTGTAAGAAAGCTTTCAAGAACTGACACTTCTTTGTAAAAAGGCTCATATAAAACACAGTGGAATTGCATTGGATTTCAAAAACCATCCAAATATGTTTTGTATGGTGGTATCTTGATGGTTATGATTACTGTGATGATGTGCACACAAAGCTTTATGGTGCTTCCAGAGAAATCAGTCCTCTGGGTTGTGCTGTTATATGTCTGGATGAGCAATGTCATTTGTTTTGTGTTTTTGCTGTGGGAAAGAGTTGAACTCAGCTTAATGTACAGAGAAGGTCAGCATGTATCAGACGTCCCTGGACACCAGTCCCTGGAGTTTCTTTGTTGGTTCTCTCAGTCTGACTGTCTTATCTATTGCTCTGTTCTCCACATAAGGAAATGTAATATATGGCATACAGTATATATGTACAGTGGGTACGGAAAGTATTCAGACCCCCTTAAATTTTTCACTCTTTGTTATATTGCAGCCATTTGCTAAAATCATTTAAGTTCATTTTTTTTCCTCATTAATGTACACACAGCACCCCATATTGACAGAAAAACACAGAATTGTTGACATTTTTGCAGATTTATTAAAAAAGAAAAACTGAAATATCACATGGTCCTAAGTATTCAGACCCTTTGCTGTGACACTCATATATTTAACTCAGGTGCTGTCCATTTCTTCTGATCATCCTTGAGATGGTTCTACACCTTCATTTGAGTCCAGCTGTGTTTGATTATACTGATTGGACTTGATTAGGAAAGCCACACACCTGTCTATATAAGACCTTACAGCTCACAGTGCATGTCAGAGCAAATGAGAATCATGAGGTCAAAGGAACTGCCTGAAGAGCTCAGAGACAGAATTGTGGCAAGGCACAGATCTGGCCATGGTTACAAAAAAAATTCTGTTGCACTTAAGGTTCCTAAGAGCACAGTGGCCTCCATAATCCTTAAATGGAAGACGATTGGGACGACCAGAACCCTTCCTAGAGCTGGCCGTCCGGCCAAACTGAGCTATCGGGTGAGAAGAGCCTTGGTGAGAGAGGTAAAGAAGAACCCAAAGATCACTGTGGCTGAGCTCCAGAGATGCAGTCAGGAGATGGGAGAAAGTTGTAGAAAGTCAACCATCACTGCAGCCCTCCACCAGTCGGGGCTTTATGGCAGAGTGGCCCGACGGAAGCCTCTCCTCAGTGCAAGACACATGAAAGCCCGCATGGAGTTTGCTAAAGATGGTGAGAAATAAGATTCTCTGGTCTGATGAGACCAAGATAGAACTTTTTGGCCTTAATTCTAAGCGGTATGTGTGGAGAAAACCAGGCACTGCTCATCACCTGTCCAATACAGTCCCAACAGTGAAGCATGGTGGTGGCAGCATCATGCTGTGGGGGTGTTTTACAGCTGCAGGGACAGGACGACTGGTTGCAATCGAGGGAAAGATGAATGCGGCCAAGTACAGGGATATCCTAGACGAAAACCTTCTCCAGAGTGCTCAGGACCTCAGACTGGGCCGAAGGTTTACCTTCCAACAAGACAATGACCCTAAGCACACAGCTAAAATAACGAAGGAGTGGCTTCACAACAACTCCATGACTGTTCTTGAATGGCCCAGCCAGAGCCCTGACTTAAACCCAATTGAGCATCTCTGGAGAGACCTAAAAATGGCTGTTCAGCAACGTTTACCATCCAACCTGACAGAACTGGAGAGGATCTGCAAGGAGGAATGGCAGAGGATCCCCAAATCCAGGTGTGAAAAACTTGTTGCATCTTTCCCAAAAAGACTCATGGCTGTATTAGATCAAAAGGGTGCTTCTACTAAATTCTGAGCAAAGGGTCTGAATACTTAGGACCATGTGATATTTCAGTTTTTCTTTTTTAATAAATCTGCAAAAATGTCAACAATTCTGTGTTTTTCTGTCAATATGGGGTGCTGTGTGTACATTAATGAGGAAAAAAAAATGAACTTAAATGATTTTAGCAAATGGCTGCAATATAACAAAGAGTGAAAAATTTAAGGGGGTCTGAATACTTTCCGTACCCACTGTATGTATGTATGTATGTGTATAATATATATATATATAAATAAATAATATATATATATATATATATATATATATATATATATATATATATATATATATATATATATCACAGTCACATATGTTACCTACTGTAAAAGGCAATATCCTCTGGACATATGTATATATATTGCTTCATATGTTACGAAGGAAAACACAGTGAGTGAACCTATATGTTTAATACATATATTATTTATGCATATACTATAGGCATATATTTAAATATGCAGGAACAACATTAATTGTAGGGATGCACCAATAGGATTTTTTGGGGCTGATACCGATACCGATATTTGTCACTTTCTGTGTTTTGAAATAAACACAGGAAAATAAACTGTGCTGATCGCTCTTTTCCATACAGTTACAGGACTGGGCTTTTAAGCTTCACAAAGGACACAAAAGCACCTTGAATGTAGGGATGCACTGATACCACTTTTTCTAGAACGAGGCCGATACCGATACTTTCATTTTTGGTACTTGCCACTTGCCTGTTCATTCTATTGATCTATCATATTCGATCTTTCAGTTAATAGCACAGGGCACATTTAGAGATGCTTCAGAAGGGCTCAATAGATAAAGTAATCAAATGTAAAATAATAGTGCATAGTCTTCACTGTATAAAATAAATATAGATGAATTTTTATTAAAGCTACAAAAGTCATTTAGTCAAGAGCAGTGAGTGATTCCTTTGTCCTTTGTTGTTTGATCAACATTAAAGACACAGCAGCAGGTTTATTAAGCTGCTGTCCCTTTAAGACCGAATGCACGGATCCAATATACTTTTACACATGCGTTTTATTTCTCAAACTGTTTGTTCACTTAAGACATTACCAACTATGTTAGGTTAAGGTAGAACTTGAAATTAAGAAATTAATGTTAAACCACTGTAGTCACATGGACTATTTTAACGATGACTTTAGTACCTTTCTGAACCTTGACAGTGGTAATTAAATTGCTGTCTATGGAGGAGTCAGAGAGCTCTCGGATTTCATCAAAAATATCTTAATTTGTGTTCCAAAGATGAACGGAGGTCTTACAGGTTTGGAATGACATGAGGGTGAGTAATTGACCCTTCGCCGGGAGTTTGATTGACAAGCGATCTAACCAATCATAGCGCTGAATCTGCCATTTTGTCCGACAAATCAGTCAGGAGTTAGAAGATTAACCTCAGTGGACTTGAACTTGAAAAATGGTGTGTACTGACGTCTTTCCGCGTTTGAAACAACATTCCTTCTCATGTTCATTCATGTTTATTTGATGCTATAAATTAACTATTAGGAAGAGATGATCGGTTCACGAGCCGCTTGAGCTGGCGCTACAGCGATCTGTCACGACACATTAAAGAGCCAAAAAACGTTTTTTATTGTTCAAATTTCTTAAAAAATTACACAATTTGAAAGCTGGGACTTTGTTTCATATCATAAGTAACCTGCTCTGTCTTGTCTGTCGATGTGTTGTCAGTGTCCTCTTTGCTCCGCAATGTAGTTTTCACTCTGTGTGGCGTGACAGCGCCATGGCTTGTCGGACAAAGCAACAGTAACTAAGGAGGGCAGATCTTTGTGAAGCGTCAATTAATGACAGAATTTTCATTTTTTGGAGGGTAAACTAACCCTTTAAGTTTGTGTTTTGTTTTGTTGAGACCTCAGACAGGATCAGAATTTGGAAGCTTTCAGCGTTCAGTTGAGCATGTGGTTTGTAAAAACACTGTGTCTGATCATGTGTGTGGCAATTTGAGTCAGGAGTGTTGTGAGGTAGACTTACTGGTTCTTCTCCACAGATAAAATCAGCTGTTGTCCTTCTGCTAGGATTAGGATGTGCAGCGAAGCAGGAGGTGTCTAAATAAATGAAAAACAAAACAATCACTTTATGTCCTGTTTTCCTGTTTCAACCAATTTATTCTAAACCCTGCACCTTCCCTATTGAAACACACAAACATACACACAGACACAACTAGCAGACTCAGGATTTGATCCAGTGCACCAGACAGAGCCACAGAGCCAAAAGAAAGCCTTCGAAATGTCATTTTGCACATAATAATGTGTCAAGGACTGCACAGGGCCAAGGCTTGTCTGTTCATGTACAGCCACTGCATCTTCATTCACTCGACTCATTCAAAGACATGAGGAATGTGAACTGAGTTGTACACACAAATATCATTTAAACATGAACCAATTCTTGGTAAGTGATGATAAACAAGTCAGCAGTATGGCCAGAAATGTTCAAGTGAGTGGATCTGGGGCCCTGTTTACACCTGGTATTAAGATGCGTTTTTGTCGATCGGATCAAATAGATGATGCTAAATATAGCTGTAAACGCAAACGGTGTCTAAAACATTGAGCTTGTCCACTTTCGACCACTTCCAAAGGAAGTCAAATATGCATTTGACCGGATTGCTTTCGTAGTGTAGACGCTCATGTGGTTGAATATGTTTGAACAGCCACAAAAACTTTAACGCCTACTCCCCGTTTACTGACCTAATGCGTAAACATTATAGGAAGTACGCTAGCCAGACGGGATTTAAACTTTGCCTGCTGAAGACCCCAGTTTGGTTTGATAACGAAAAATGTACCAAGCACAATGTTCTCTCACCATTCCTGATTTTTTTTTTAATCACCAATCTGTCTCTTTTGTCCATTTCTGTCCTGATTTCTCAGAGGGGAGGGTCTATGGGCGGGTAAATGTATGGGCTTGTTCAAATCTTTCGATCTAATGGACAAAATAAGCTTGAGCAATTCACATATGAACACGCACGGAGATGACGGAAAAACATACGGAGAGTATGGAGAGTATGTTTTTCCGTCATACCTTTGTTTCTGCTCTGACAGCCGCAAAACCACACAGAGCAGAGAACATTGTGCTTGGTACATTTTTTGTCTTCAAACCAAACTTGGGTCTTCAGCCAACAAAGTTTAAATCCCATCTGGCTAGCATGCTTCCCATAATGTTTACGAGTTAGGTCAGTAGGCGGAGAGTAGGCGGTCTTTTGTGGCTGTTCGAACACATTCGACCACATGAGCGTTTACACTACGAAAGCAGTCCAGTCGAATGCGTTTTTGACTACCCTTGGAAGTGGTCGAAAGTGGACAAGCTCAAAATGTTTTACACCCTGTTTACATCTGCATTTAGCGTTGTCCACTTGTGATTCGATCAACCAAAACGCATCTTAATACCAGGTGTAAACACGGCCTTGGTAAATCGAGTGGACCTTTTCTTAGCCTATATGAGACAATATATTTGTTTTGTTTTTTTGGACATGGCCCTATGGTAATTCCATGTTTTTACAGTACATGTGTATTCTTGTCTTCTGTATTCTATTCTGCAAGTTGATTTGAGCAAAACAGAATCATGCATGTGTGCACTCAGATCCTGAAATATTTCCGAATAACTTTTCTTTTCTTACTAAACAGCTGAGAGAGCACATCTTCCTCTATTACTCCAGCTGGACTGATATGGCTTTGGGCCATCAGTCGGGCCACTCGTGGCGCAGACCGACAGGTCCTTTATTCTGAGCGGAATTTCCTGCTTGAAATACGCTACCCTCAATGCAACCCCAATCTCCACCTGCAAATGTTTAATCGCAATCACCTCAGAAAGCAAAGCAAAGCCAACCGTTCGCTAGCGCTGCATTTTCATGACATACAAAACTTTTTCCTAAAAATGCATTAAAGACCTTCCCAACATTTCAGACAGTTATGAAAAGCTCTGTGTGTCGAGTTGCCGATGCCTAAGCCTCCGAGCACAAGTGAATTCACTGCAAAATGGGCAGTGAAATGGCCTCTAAGTGCCATGTGCCAGAATCAGACATTGCTCTGAGCTACACAAGACGTTTGACTGTAATATTCACTGGAGCTCGAGTAACTCAGTGCGGAGACTGGAATCAATTAAGCCTTAATGACGGAGGCCATGTGACTTTTTGCGACAATGTCGCCACGGCTTCAGGCAGTTAATCTAATCTAATGTACTCCAAAACAGTTTTCAAGATTCATCACCTCATCACTCAGCCTTTGTGCCTCTGGTGCCATTTGGCAGTCAGGCCTTTCACTCATTTTCACAAATGACCCTTTTAGAGCTAAAAGGCTGTGGCTCTATAATGATACTGACTATGGGAGTCATACATTGTGAACTAATTTGTACCGTAGTCTAATGTTATACCATTTCGAACTGAAGTGAACTTGCACTGGACTCAATATATTATTCATTTAAAAAGAGTATGCAACCCAGTGCTATTCCAAATCAAAAACTCATATAAAAATATAAATAAACACCAGCAACGAGACATCATGATGGAAGTGCAAATGACTTTCTAGAGATTTAGGGAAAAATGTGAAAGATGGTGCAGTAACAATATACAGTGCTCTTTCTTACCCTGGAGCGGAGCCAGCTGATTGGGCGCTGCTCTGTTCCTTCCAGCAGTAGTGGTACCATGGTGTGGTATTGTTCCAGTTTGTCGAACACACTTTTTAGTTGCCTCCCTGCCACAAGTGACAAAAAAAACTCCCATTAGTGTTGCAGTGGATACCAGAGACACAATATGTGGTGCTGCTGAGCTGAGCTCTGTGTGTGTGCGTGTGTGTGTGCGTGTGTGTGACCAACAGTTGACCAACAGTTAAAAGTGGAATTGTAAGCTGAAGACAGCAGTAAGTAAGCAGCGCTGCGGTAAATTAGGACCAGCAAAAACACATGCTGAGATAAAGACCATTAACTCAATAGAATGTGTACTCCTAAAACCTGGAAGAGAATTAGTATTTAAGTCATGGGTTCCCTCAGGATTTCTAATGTTATTTTTAAGGATGGCAGTTGTCAGTTTATGTGTAAAATAAGGTGCACTATGGAAACAAAATTCCATTACTAAACATTCTATTGTTGCCCTACCACAATTCTCAATGGTAAACCTACAATAATGATTTATACACTATATTGCCAAAAGTATTGGGATACCCCTCCAAATCATTGAATTCAGGTGTTCCAATCACTTCCATTGCCACAGGTGTATAAAATCAAGCACCTAGGCATGCAGACTGCTTCTACAAACTTTTGTGAAAGAATGGGTCGCTCTTAGGAGCTCAGTGAATTCAAGCGTGGTACCGTGATAGGTTGCCACCTGTGCAATTTCATTCGTGAAATTTCCTCACTACTAAATATTCCACGGTCAGCTGTTAGTGGTATAATAACAAAGTGGAAGCAATTGGGAACAACAGCAACTCAGCCACAAAGTGGTAGGCCACGTAAAATCACAGAGTGGGGTCAGCGCATGCTGAGGCGCACAGTGTGCAGAAGTCACCAACTTTCTGCAGAGTCAATAGCTACAGACCTCCAAACTTGGCGTGGCCTTCAGATTAGTTAAAGAACAGTGCATGGAGAGCTTCATGGAATGGGTTTCCATGGCCAAGCAGCTGCATCCAAGCCTTACATCACCAAGTGCAATGCAAAGCGTCGGTATGCAGTGGTGTAAAGCACGCCGCCACTGGACTCTAGAGCAGTGGAGACGTGTTCTCTGCCAGGAGAACGGTACTTGCCTGACTGCACTGTGCCAAGTGTAAAGTTTGGTGGAGGGGGGATTATGGTGTGGGGTTGTTTTTCAGTGGTTGGGCTTGGCCCCTTAGTTCCAGTGAAAGGAACTCTTAATGCTTCAGCATACTAAGACATTTTGGACAATTTCATGCCCCTTCCTGTTCCAACATAACTGCGCACCAGTGCACAAAGCAAGGTCCATAAAGACATGGATGAGCGAGTTTGGTGTGGAGGAACTTGACTGGTCTGCACAGAGTCCTGACCTCAACCTGATAGAACACCTTTGGGATGAATTAGAGCGGAGACTGCGAGCCAGGCCTTCTCGTCAACATCACTGCCTGACCTCACAAATGCACTTCTAGAAGAATGGTCAAAAATTCCCATAAACACACTCCTAAACCTTGTGGAAAGCCTTCCTAGAAGAGTTGAGGCTGTTATAGCTGCAAAGGGTGGGCCAACTCCATATTAAACCCTATGGATTAAGAATGGGATGTCATTAAAGTTCATGTGCACGTAAAGGCAGGTGTCCCAAAACTTTTGTCAATATAGTGTATTTTGAGTGGTTGGTCAGATTTGGTGGCCTTGTGAATGATGTCCAGAAATTTGGTGTATGATTTACTTTGAAACAATTTTCACTCAGAAATTGCTAGTAAATTTCAACAAGTAATTACAGCAAGTAACACATTGAAGCAAACATAGTAGCTGATGGCTTATTGATTAACAACCAGTAGATATGTATTTATCTTTTAAGGTAAGGTATAAAAATCAATTCCTCTATGTAAAAAATGGGGATTTATACTTGCGGAACCCAACTGTTTCAAACTAGGGAGGCAGATATAGTATTTACTATGAAGTAACTTGCAATTTTATGTTTCAACCACATATGGCGATAGAGAAATGTTTTGTAGTGAAGATATAATATTACCTGAAGAGACTTTTACCTGAAGGGAATATTTTGTTCTATAATATAAATTACAGAAATAATAATAATAAAAAAAAACATTATAATCTTGAAATTTCTTGAGTGCTTTTAAAATGTTAATTGCTAACATGTTGCTGCATACAGTTATGGAATGCAATGGTACATCAAGCACATAAACCCACGTCCTTGTTGCCGCTATTTTCAAATATTAAAGAGTTAGTTCACCCAAAAATTTAAATTCTGTCATTAATTACTCACCCTCATGTCATTCCAAACTTGTAAGAACCTTCGGAACACAAATGAAGATCTTTTTGATGAAATCTGAGAGCTCCCTCCATAGACAGCCTACGAAACTGAAAATTTGACACTTCAAAAAGTTCATAGAGATTGTAAAACTAATCCATATGAGCAGTTTAGTCCAAATTTTCTGAAGAGACTCGATCGCTTTATATGATGAACAGATCTTCATTTGTTTTCTGAAGATGGACAAAAGTCTTTTGGAAAGACATGAGGTGACCCTTCACTGGGAGTTTGATTGACAGGCAATCTAACCAGTCATAACGCTGAATCCGCCGTTTGTCCGACAAAACAGTCAGCGGAGTTAGTAGATTAGTCTTCTGTGTTCCATTCAACTCAATGTCATTCTTGGAAATGTGCAACAGAGCTGCACTGATGTTAGAATTTCAATTTATAATCTCATAAGGAAACTCTGATAGTTGCGAATGATGTAAAGTGAACATGGCGGCACCCTGAGAGATGTACACAGCTGATGAAATATATTCACTTTTAAGTGTATACAATGATGAATCAAAAGAATGCTTGATGAATTAGCATTCCAGGTTGGGTCTATAAAAAATGCAGTGAATGAATGAGTATGTTGAGAGCATGTCATAATTTGACGTCAGTATTTGTTTGAACTGGAGGAAGTACAATGGTGTCAAAAGTTTTGAGGCCACTGATAAAAATGCTTATTTTTTAATAAAAAATTTCATTTTTCTCACACTAGCATGTAATGAGAAGAATGATAAACTTGACTTGCTTATGTGTTTCGTGAGTATAGTTGCGTCATCAGTCTAAATCAAAAGGCTTCTCTCTTCTTTCCCCTCAGCGAAAGCGTTGTGCCCCCACAGGGCCAAAGCGTTCCATCCTCAGCTGAACCTCAACACTATGCCATACATTATGAATGAGGGCGACAGACATGAAGTGAGAGAGCAAGAAACTGAGAGGGAGTGTAAGACAGACACAGAGGTGCACAATAGAGCAGTGTAGAGATGTGCAGCCTTAAGAGCGGCAGAAGCAGCGGAGTGACAGCACAACATGTTTTTTCTCTCATCTCTCTGAGGGCCGAAACCCTCCCGTCTTTCTTTCTCTCCCTCAATGACTTACATACAAACACATACACATACCTGTCATGTGCATTCTGAAGGAAAATTATTTCACTCAATTTCTCTTTTTCAAAAAAAGATGTAAGTGTTAAAGTGTTAGTTCACCCAAAAATGAAAATTCTGTCATTAATTACTCACCCTCATTTCGTTCCACACCTGTAAGACCTTCATTCATCTTCGGAACACAAATTAAGATATTTTTCATAAAATCTGATGGCTCAATGAGGCCAGCATTGTCAGCAAGACAATTAACACTTTCAATGCCCAGAAAGCTACTAAAGACATATTTAAAACAGTTCATGTGACTACAGTGGTTCAACCTTGGTTAATGTTATGAAGCGACGAGAATACTTTTTGTGCGCCAAAAAAACAAAATAACGACTTTATTCAACAATATCTAGTGATGGGCGACTTCAAAACACTGCTTCATGAAGCTTTGAAGCTTTATGAATCTTTTGTTTTGAATCAGTGGTTCGGAGCATGTATCAAACTGCCAAAATCACGTGATTTCAGTAAACGAGGCTTCTTTACTTCATAAGTGTTTCGAAATTTCAATGGTTCACCCCTGGGGGGCGTGACGTTGGAAGTCTGGTTCGAAACAAAAGATTCGTAAAGCTTCGAAGCTTCATGAAGCAGTGTTTTGAAATCGCCCATCACTAGATATTGTTGAATAAAGTCGTTATTTTGTTTTTTTGGCGCACAAAAAGTTTTCTCGTCACTTCATAACATTAAGGTTGAAACACTGTGGTCACATGAACTGTTTTAAATATGTTTTTAGTAGCTTTCTGGGCATTGAAAGAGTTAATTGTCTTGCTGGCAATGCAGGCCTCACTGAGCCATCGGATTTCATCAAAAATATCTTAATTTGTGTTCTGAAGATTACGGGTGTGGAACGACACAAGGGTGAGTAATTAATGACAGAATTTTCATTTTTGGGTGAACTAACCCTTTAAAATACATATATTTTTATAATTGTTATTTTTTTTAAATTAATCTGACAAAGTGTGAATTTGAGAATTTTCAGCGCTGTTGAGCGGATTCTTAAACACCTCTGATTGGCCATTGTGTTCACGCGCTCAACAGATAGGTCTGTGATTGGCTACAATGATCAACACTTCAAAAACATGTTGTAAACAGACATCTTTAAAGTGCTTACACAGATACACACGGGAGTGTTTGAAAGCAGGCGTCTATCGGCAGATCCGTAATATATCCGTTGATAAACCTGTATGAATTTCTTTTTTCTGCTGAACACAAAAGAAGATGTCGGTAACCAAACAGTTGATGGTCCCCATAGACTCCCATAGTATTTTTTTCTTCTATAGGCTAAAGTGGCAAATATTTAGTGACCTCCCCTTACATCTGAGCAATAGCAGGAACCTGGCTCTCTTAAACCTAAATGGAATGGAAAAGGACTGGAAGGTCAAGAAAACTTTCAAAATCTGATGAGAAGTTTCTCAGATTTTCTTCTTTGAGAAACTGGAAGAAGTCCAGGAGGTAATAAAGACCAAAAAATAAATATGGATGGTCATTAAAACTTTGCTAAAACAACAAAGCTGGTGATGACCTAAGACTTTTGCACAGTAGATATTAAATCAACTTAAATCAAGATCGCAAGCTTGTGAATCAAAATTGAATCAAATTGTGAAATTTTTGTCAACCCAATACCCAGCCTTACCATTCAGCACCACAACTATGCCACAGTACTTTTGGTAAAAGTCAGAACAAAGATACTCAAATCCTACAACAAAATGATCACCAAATCATTGCAGTGGCACACTATAGGAACCAAACAGCTCCTAAATACACATACTTAGCACACTAGTATGCCATGGTTAGCTATAAATAGAGAACATATGTACTCAATGAGAAACTTGTCAGCTCATAATAACACATATTCGGTCTGCAGGGTACACAGGCTCAAAGCTCTCTGCTGCTGGTTTCCCATTATTACCCACGATTCAGCATTCTGAAGGAGACAGGAAGTGGCACAGAACTCTGGAAATGTCTTTTCCCCCCACTGGGAAGCTATCACTCACGTTTCAATATGTGTTCATGTGCACATCCTGTCATTCTGGATATTATTCATAGCACACAGGCACACATATGCACAAACCCCCATACTTCCTTTACCCAGACCCAATTTCCTGTCTGTCGTTATCATTCACCCTTCCCTCTCCTTTTGCTGTTTTTGTCCAAGGATTCAATTCAGGAAGAAGCTTTACGCACTAGCATAAAACTGCCATTTGTGTGTAATCAGGAAAAGATTTATAAAATTAAATTGAAAGCCATTATCATGATTTTTACCTATTAATGCCAACAAGAAACGAACTAAACATATACATAGATAGATAATATACAGTTAGTCATCAGTTTACATCATTTAATCCTACCTATTTCATTACATAATTTATATTGCATCATGGGCTGCATTCATTGTCTAGCATCGTTTAGTTTTCAAATACATTTTTGCTTTAAAACAAAGTTTGTAATGTCTTTATTCATCTCAGGGCTGGCTAGTTTGGTTTATATTGTTTTTTGTTCAATCCCTATGGAGGAAATGAATGGGAAAAATACTTCCAGAACCAAGGCTGTTGAAAAAGTGGGCGGTCATTGTTGTGCTCTATACGCTTACATCCCTGCTGCTAAGTATGCAAAAAGAAGTATGTCAAATGAGTAGAATATTCATGAAAGCAGCTAGACAACACCCAACAATTGGGCTGCACGATTTTAATTGTATTTTAATCGTGATAACGACTTCTTCTCTCGATTAATTCACAATAATCGTCAGGATATTTGCCCCGCAACCTTTTTTTTATTCAGACATTTCCGTTATCTTGCATTGGTAACAAGCCTCCACCATCATTCCTTCAGAATGTGGCTGTGTACCTTTTTTCTCTCTTTCCCTTCACACCCATATCACGCTCAAGCTATTTGAAGCAAGGGCTGATGACTTGACCAGATTTATTAGTCTAGTGTCAATGTGAAAACCCCAGAGAATGTGTGTGGGCTTATGCGCATGCGCATAAGGATGTGTTTTATTGAACATAATGAAATTCCATTGAGCGTTCTAACTAAATACAGCACTGATAGCAGCAGGCCAAACAATTCATCAGTTCACAATATAATGAAGCTTGAGTGCTTTATAGATGTTCTGTTGAATCAGTTTGTGGCCAGAGAGAGAAAATAAAGCAAAGATTTGAATAATAAATGCTTAAATTAAATGCTGCTGCTCAGTAATTATTTATCTAACATCTTTGGTTATATTCTCTTTATTGATACAAAAAAATTTAAATATTTTTTAAACAGACCACAAAGGAAAAGTCCAAGATGTTTAGAAGCTTTTATGTGGGAATTTAATGACGTGTGGGAACCACTGCATGTGTTTGTAATGGTGTAAAGTAATCCAATGTGACAGACTTTTACTGCCTTCTTTATGTCTAAAAAAAGCTTTGTGTAATTTCTCTGGAATCCTTTCTGCAGAGTCAATAGCTACAGACCTCCAAACTTCATGTGGCCTTCAGATTAGCTCAAGAACAGTGTGTAGAGAGCTTCATGGAATGGGTTTCTATGGCCGAGCAGCTACAACCAAGCTTTACATCACCAAGTGCAATGCAAAGCGTCGGATGCAGTGATGTAAAGCACGCCGCCACTGAACTCTAGAGCAGTGGAGACGTGTTCTCTGGAGTGACGAATCACTCTTCTCTGTCTGGCAATCCAATGGACGAGTCTGGGTTTGGCGGTTGCCAGGAGAACAGTACTTGCCTGACTGCATTGTGCCAAGTGTAAATTTTGGTGGAGGGGGGATTATGGTGTGGGGTTGTTTTTCAGGGGTTGGGCTTGGCCCCTTAGTTCCAGTGAAAGGAACTCTTAATGCTTCAGCATACCAAGACATTTTGGACAATTTCATGCTCCCAACTTTGGGGACGGCCCCTTCCTGTTCCAACATGACTGCGCACCAGTGCACAAAGCAAGGTCCATAAAGACATGGATAAGAGTTTGGTGTGGAAGAACTTGACTGGTCTGCACAGAGTCCTGACCTCAACCCGATAGAAGACCTTTGGGATGAATTAGAGCGGAGACTGCGAGCCAGGCCTTCTCGCCAACATCACTGCCTGACCGCACAAATGCGCTTCTAGAAGAATGGTCAAAAATTCCCATAAACACACTCCTAAACCTTGTGGAAAGCCTTTCCAGAAGAGATGAGGCTGTGCAAAAGGTGGGCCAACTCCATATTAAACCCTACGGATTAAGAATGGGATGTCATTAAAGTTCATGTGCACATAAAGGCAGGTGTCTCAAAACTTTTGGCAATATAGTGTATTTAAAGAGACAGGGGTCTAATGTCCCAGTTACACACATTAGATAGAGCTTAAATATGTAAACACTGAGTCCAACCTTATTATTATGAATCATTAGGAGTCAGTTCTTGGGTCATTTTGAGTCAGACTAGACCAAAGAACTGATCTGTTAACTTTTGACTCACTCTGACCGAATCATTGGATCTGTGAGCCATTAACTACAGCAATCGGATACATTCATATTCACAGAAAGAATCATTACATTAAGAATCATTAAATTTATGAAACTGTTTATTAATCATTATTATTTAATCAACTGATTTATTACAATTCATATAAGAGCAAATTAGTTTAAAATATGTTTCTTGATGTAAAACCGGAAGTTTGCAAATTACCAGATTTGCATAATTCCTTAAAGAACACAAAGCGATCAGCGAGCACAGTTCAGTCATACTAAAATGCTTTCCAGCTTAAGGAACTTAAAATTTATCTCAAATTCAGCATCAGTAATGAGGACTTTCTTCTACCACTAGGCAGACAAGTTAATGATAAGTTTCTTGTTTGCAGCGTCTTCAGGTTTCTGAGTGGATGAGATGAATACATTAGCTCTCTCCTAACAGCCTGGAAAAGCACCGTCAGCACTTTGAGAGTCAGCTGCTGAAACAGGACGAGAGGTGAGAGATTGAAAGAGGAAAGTGTGATAGTGAGTGGAGAGAACTGGAGATTAAGAGGCTGCGTGTCAGTTCGAGAGAGTGAGTGTGTTGGTAAATGGCTAATGCGGGTGTGATGGTGTGAATGAAGAGAGATTACTGACTGAGAGAATCTATAGACTTTGTGACCTTGCTATAATAATCTCTCTCTCTCACTCTGTCATTCTCTCGCTCACTGAGCTCACTGGTATTGATGTGTAGCTACAGATTATGATTTTGAGGCTCTGTAAGTAGGGAAGAAATTAGAGAGTTTGGAAGATCGACAGTTTTAATGGCTGAGGCTAACTATGAGTGGCATCTTATGGCATTAGACTTCTTAAACAATGGCCCTTTATGGATAAGACTCCTGCTGTGCATCTTTTTTTTTTTAGAAACATAATATTTATCCTGGGGAAGGGAGCATATATTAATCTCCAAACATTGGTTTTCTATTTTATTCAATGAATATACTACTGGATTCATTGCCACAATTATACTTGGAATTTAAAATTTTCATTTAAAAAATGAAGGAAAATTGATCTCAGATAATCAAAAAAGGTCTCAAAATTGTGAATGGATGGATGGATGGATGCACAATGCAATTAATGTTGGCAAGATCCTCAATGAAAGCAAGTGCGGCCATAAGTGCCTTATTATTTACTGGTTTCTGTTCTTATAGGCCCACTATTCTTATTAACTTAACCAGTGATTAATTTCACAATTAAAAATACATTAATTCATTGACCCTGTATAAATGCACATTATTCTCCAATCAAGGTCCCTAATTCTTATTAAACCTAGTGTTTTACATGCTCCAGAGTTTCAGCTATTGGAATATAATTAGTGCTCATACTTTGAATAAACAAAGAAACCCCCACCCCACCCCATAAATATATATTCCCGAATAAAGATCTGCACAAATGAAACACATTCACAATTACATATAAAATACATTTTGAAGACTGTTTATTTGTCTAATAATATGTCTGACATTTTGACAACATGTTTGCCCAAAACCATATACACACAATGACAGTGAAAGACTAATGAGTGCAAAGAGCTCAGACCCATACCACCTGACTGCACAAACTAAGCTCTATTGTCTGAGCCACAATCAATAACTGGGCTTTTCTGCCTATCAGTGAATGAGAGTGTGTTTGTGTGTATGTGTGTGTCTTTAGGGAGTATTGAGCTCTGGATCAATGCAGAGAACAACAGGGGTACATTCAACATGTCAAAACTGTTTCAGAATCTTAGAAACAGTGAAAGTGTTTTCAGTACAGTGTCTTATCCTATAACACTTTAAATTTTGAGATGAATTTGGCAAGCAGGGCGGGGCTGAGAGCAATGGGAAAGGAGCGAGGCTGGTGGCGCGGGTGTTAATGAGCACCACGCCAGTCTCGAGTCCCACAGAGGAGCTCCAGAAGGATAAAAGGACTGACAAAAATGAAGGACGAGAGGGGGCCAGGCCAGGTGGGGTAGACGAATTTGCTGCCGTCAGCCTGGGTTGTGGAGGGGCAGCTGCCATCTGAGAGGGGATGGAGGAGTCACTGTTGTTTGCCTGAGGCCGGAGCCTGCTGCCATCCACCATAATGGGGAGGAGCAGGGAACGGGGGACCCACTGCCGGGTACCCAAAGCCGGAGGAGCCATCGTCGTCCACCAGGCGTCAGAGGAGTCAGAGGGCCGTCCACTGAGGGGTATCCAGTGCCACTGCCAGGCATCACGGAGGAGTTCATCCAGCTGGATTTCACTGTATTCCAAAGTTCAAGTCTGCTGAAGTCTGGCCTGCCATTTCTCACTTGACAATGTATAACCAATAGAAGACTAATACTTCACGATGTGACCTCTTAGCTGAATTAAAAGAATGCAAACTTTAATTTTGCAGTATTGCAGCATTGCAGTAAAGTGTATCAGAGGGCTGTCCACTGAGGGGTATCCAGTGTCACCGCCAGGCATCGCAAAGGAGTTCACCCAGCTGGTGGATGACCGGATGATAGTGCTTTTTGGGAACAAGATTTTTTTTTGTTTTTCCTCTCTCTCCTCTGTCCCTCCTCATCCTTTTGTCTCCTTTTCTCTCGCCTCATCTGTCTTTACCCCCAGGTGCTGCAGCTGTACAGCACAGTCTCGTGGGAGCCCCCCGGAGAGCGAAGGGGGTAAGTGGCAAGCAGGGCAGGGCTGAGAGCCGTGGGAAAGGAGCGAGGCTGGTGGCGTGAGTGTTAATGAGCACCACACCAGTCGCGAGCCCTACGAAGGAGCTCCAGAAGGATAAAAGAACTGACAAAATTGAAGGACGAGAGAGGGCCGGGCCTGGTGGGGGAATTCGCTGCCGTCCATCTGGGTTGTAGAAGGGTGGCTGCCATCTGAGAGGGGATGGAGGAGTCACTACTGTTTGCCTGAGGCCGGAGCATGCTGCTGTCTGCCATAATGGGGAGGAGCAGGGAACGGGGGACTCACTGCCGGGTGCAAAAAAGCCGGCTGAGCCATCGTCGTCCACCAGGCAATCAGAGGGCCGTCCACTGAGGGGTATCCAGCGCCACCGCCAGGCCGTAGAGCGCAGTCTCGTCGGAGCCCCCTGGAAGGCAATGGGGGTATGTGGCAAGCAGGGCAGGGCTGAGAGCCGTGGGAACGGAGCTAGACCGGGAGCGCGAGCGCTAATTAGCATCGCCTGCATGCCACACCAGTCTCGAGTACCATGGAGGAGCTCTAGAAGGATAAAAGGAGTGACGACAGTGAAGGATAAGAGAGGGCCAGGCCTCAACTATGTTGTTTTGTTTTAGTTTATGCAGCAGTCTTCCGTGAGGGGCTGCCGCTTTACTTTAGTTTTCTTGTTTATGTTTATTATTATTATTAAAGTTACATTGATCGTTTGCCGGTTCCCGCCGCCTCCTTCTCTGAACACAAACCTTGCTACAATGAACATAAGAATTAATGCATCTACCTTACATTAATCCACAAGAGATTTTGCAATACAAAGTCCTTTTCAATCATCCTTTGTGTGTGTTAATGTGTGTCACTCTCCAGAAGGTAAAGCCAGACCCCTCCCATGCAGAATGGATGGGTCATGGAGGCCAAGGCCACTGTGAAGTGATCCACATGACTGCAAACCTTAATCCTTTTAAACAGAAACAAATAAACACACACATGGTCCAGAATCAAGAGGGTGTGATAAAACGGTGTCAAAATTTGGTGATTACATCACCCCACCCTTCAACACGAAGCATTATCCAAAAAACTCCCAGAAGTGTCACTACCTATCTCTTTCTCACATGAAAAACTAACATACATAGGAAGGGAACTGTAGATTTCAACGGAAATTCCCACCAAATTCACCACTATTTTATCAATGCGTTCCTCTTTCTCTGTCAGAATTTACTACAGGGACAGTCACAATAGACTTCCATTGATTTCCATTCATACATATGTGAATGTGGGAGACAGGAAACACAAGCTCATGCGAATTTCACTGTACTCCAAACTTCAAGTCTGGTGAATTCTGGCCTGCCAATTATCACTTGATGATGTATAACCAATAAAAGACTGATACTTCAAGGCGTGACCTCTTAGCTGAATTAAAAGAATGCAAACTTTAATTTTGCAGCATTGCAGTTGTGTATTAGATTGTATAGTTTTACATTTTACGTAGGTGTATTATATGTTGAAATATGTTTTAAAAAAAGATGACATCATATTATAACCGCTGCAGTGTCCATAGAAATTTTGTGTGCTCAAATTCTAGAGTGAGCACAGCTTAAGAACAAGTTGTTCCTACTGACCACACCATTTGCTTCCATATGCAGTCATGTTTAATAAACGATTCACTGAAGGGATAATGCAAATCATGCACAATTATGCAAAACAGAACAAACATGCCCCCCAAAAACCTGGAGAAAGCGGATCGGTTCTACTGTAAGCGCTATGTTGTGGTGGATGTGGAAGAATACTGGAATGCTTTGCTGGGATTATACAGCATTGATGCACCACTCATACACCTAAAATGACTCTTTAAAGGGGTCATGACATGAGAAATCAAATTTACCTATATCGTTCAATATAATAGGTCTTTGAACCATTAAAACATCCTGCAAATTTCATAACTTAAAAGCCATCCTCATTATAAACAAAGCATTTATTTAATCAAGCTCCAAAAATGGCTTGTTTTCCCAGTTGAAAAAAAAACAGCATATGCTGGTTAGGTATGTTTTGAAGCATGGCAGCTGGTTTGAGATGGTTTATGCTGGTCCTGAGCTGGAGCTAGTTGTTTAGGACCAGCACTTGACCAGCTCATGACCAGCTAAGGACCAACTAAGGACCAACTAAGGATGAGTTTAAACCAGCTCATGACCAGCTAAGGACCAACTAAGGATGAGTTTAAACCAGCTCATGACCAGCTAAGGACCAACTAAGGACGAGTTTAAACCAGCTCATGACCAACTAAGGACCAGCATAAACCAGGTCAAACCAGCTGCCATGCTTCAAAACATACCTAACCAGCATATGCTGGTTTTTTTAACAGGGTTGATATTTTGGGAACTGTGATGTCACACAGGCACATACATTTCCATATGAATGCCTCCAGAGCAAATAGTGTTACATCATCACAAAATAGGCCCCGCCCACTGGCATTTCTTCGCTTAACGGCTGACGTTTTCCTACACTGGATGTGAGCATTGTCACATCAAAAGCAAATAGAATCCATTATAATCACTGACTCTGTCTACACTGGATAGAGTATACAGATGAGCGTTCAGTTTCTGACATACATCAGTTCAACGCACCCGAGTCTGTCAGGACAAAACAGGACAAATGAAAGAGTGAAAGAACGTTTCCAATTTAAACAGCTCGTTTGCGCCTCTGTACAGACTTGAGAAGGATCCCAGCTTCAGAAACAAATGGATGGTTTATTTTAATGGCATCCTGAATCGCTTGTTTGTTCGGAGCATTTTGTTTTGTAAACGAGGCACAATGTAATGGAGAGTTTGCAAAGAAACTTTTGTTGAAAGATGATGCAGCCAACTGTACTGGATCTGACAGCAGCTGCATCACAAGTAAATGATTCCATAATGCATCTGTAAATGGCAGTTTTATATAATGATTTCAAAAGTGAGTGGGCGTTGATACTGTTTCCTATGTAATGACGTTAGCAAATCCTAACAGTGGCCGTTTACTGACAAACCTTAAAGGAGCTGCCCTTAAAAATGGATCATTTCAGACAGAGGGTCAGATTGAAGATTGAAAATAATCATTTTTATGCATATATATTTGTTTTGTTTTTTGGCAAAAAAAAAACTTTACTAACATACAAGCCAAGTAGCCAGATGACCTACCACTTCCAGCAAGAATCTGAAGTGTGCATCCAATGGACACTCTGAAGTGTAGACAATGGACACAGTCACTTGCTTTGTTTCTGATGAATCAGCCATTTTGAATGAATCGTTTGAATGAATGAATCAATGACTCAACTATTAAGATCACTTATCACTTATTCTGCTGTCATGATCAATACAAAAATGTACACAAACTTCACTTATTACAAAGTTTACAAATTTACTTAATTTGTCCTGAAGAGTTTGTCCATGCAAAGCAACTTTGAGTGATTAGTCGCCATTCAAATCAGATACAGAATTCAAATATTTGGGATTTTGATTATAATTTCAGAATACTGGATCAGCAATTCCACCCACTCTGCCAGATTATAAGGATTTCAGCCATGGATGAATACATTATAAACACACATACACGCTCACACAAACAGTCTCAGAACACAAGAAACAAATTAGCTATGGATGGATAGTCTCAAATTGCATTTTAATGGCTCTAGGTACTTTTTGCTGTCATGTGTGATACTGTGAAACCATGTCAGCCCTGCTAACTTCAGGAGCTTGTCAGCGCTGGGAATGAGCTGCTAACAAGAGAAAATATGACACACACACACACACACACACACACACACACACACACACTCTCGCATACACACAGGTGTCTGCCATTAAGCGCAAAGCCAAAATACTGCCCTCAAAAGGTGTTGTTTCAAGACAGCGCCCCTAAGTCATTTTCATGCACACAATCTATACACACAGTCACTGTTAATCAAGTAACTGAAAGACATATGAAAGACATATGTTCAGGGGTTCTTTTTGTTTGCATCCTGTTTCATTTGCTGTGATCAAACTGTGAGTTTCAAGAGTACCCCGCAATCAAAGCTCTAAAACACATTATCATCCTGCCTTTGCTGTAATTACTATCTTTCTGATCACCAGCTTACAGGAATGAACTAGTGGAAGAGAGAGCAGAGGAGGAGGAAATCTGAGATGTGCAGAACAGATGTGTTGCAGAAACAATATGATCTGATGAATTAAATAGTGAAACTGACAGGTGAAAGAGAAAACCTAACCTTGCGTAACCTAATGATTAACAAACTCTCACCTTTTACACCAACCATCTGCAGCACTGAACTAAATGCAGCACATGTACAAAGCCTATTTTAAATGTAATTCCACTGACCTAATAAAACTGGAGTACTGACAAGCACATTTGTTAAACACAAAATACACTGCCTGGCCAAAAAAAAAAAAAAAAAAGAGAGAGAGAGACGCTGTTTGGATTTAAATAGGCAAATGCTTAAGAGTCTATGACTGGATCATTATTGCAGTGTTTATTATGTTTCTAGCATGTTGTATGTTGGGCAACAGTTTTTCTCATTCTAATTGATGGAGTGTGTAGCTTTTCATTTCTTAAACAACCAAAAATTGATGCACCTCTTGATGGAAATAATTGTTGTGATGTTATTTCCATCAAGAGATGCATCAATTTTTGGTCAAGATCTTGTATTGACAATACAAGAGGTGAGCACTCTGTAAAGTCTACTCCAGCACATCCAAAAGACTTTTAATGAATTTAAGGTGCCAATTCATGTGTGAAAATGATTCTTCATGTTCCCTCCCAACCATTCTTTCACAATTTGAGCCTGATGAATCTTGGCATCGTCATCCTGGAATATGGACATGATGTGTCTAAACATGGTTGTTTAAGAAATGAAAAGCTACACGCTGCATCAATTATGGTTAGAAGAACTGTTCTCAAACATACAACATGCTAGAAACATGATAATTACAGCAATAATGATCCAAACATAGACTATTTTCCTATTTAAATCCAAACAGTGACTATTTTGGTCATTATAGGTCATTTGGATTAACTGTGCAAAGGCCAATACAGCTATTTCATTTGTGATTAAAATATCTTAAAATGTAATAAATATATATTTTTTATTCTGCCATGATTTTATAACATCATATATCAACAGTGCAAAATGGTATTAAAATTATGTGTAGAAGTCGTTGCTTTGTTATGAGAAAGAATGTCCGGAAAAATGGATTTCATTGATGTCATTCGGAGTAACCAATATAAAGGGACCATTTTGGATCAAGTCATGCGGTCAATATCATGTGACAGGATGTGACATCATTCAGACGCCTGCAAAGGACCACATGGTCGTGAAGCAAAGTAACTAACTCTCAACTATTTGAAAAATTCATGTTTTCACTTGCCCATACGCATGTCCCGAAACATTAGGTCATTCGGTACAACCGCTATAAAACATGGAAAATGTAATACTTTAAAAACTTGTACTAAATATAAAAGGTTTGATTGTCCTTTTGCAAGCTAACTAGCTAGTTAGCTAGATATCAGCATGTTAACATTGTTTGAAAATATCGTCATTCAGTATAACCAAAAGTGTCATTTGGTAAAACCATAATTTTGGTTACACCGAATGACTTTTTTGGTGACAAATCTTGTAAAAAATGACAAAAGCAGTGTTAATTGATTATAAAAACCACATAATATCACTGTTAACACTGAATAAAACTACAAAATTAATTATATCTCCATTTTATTTTTTTACACATTTAAAAACGTTATTTGTCAATAACCCATATATAGCTAATTTTCACCACCAATATCTATGACTGTAAAGTGAATAACTGTCAGAGCCTTTACATGTGTTCTCATAGTAATAAATACAAGAGAAGTAATTAAGAAATAGGATGCAGTGTTGTACAGTTATTTTAACCTAGTGCCTTTTATTTCAATTAAGTTCAATTCATGTTTATTTGTATAGTGCTTTTCGCAATACATATTGTTTCAAAGCAGCTTTACAGAAAATGCATGTTTCTTCATTATAATTGAGAGTAATTTGTTATCAGAGGTGACTGTGTCCAAGTAATGTCCATGTCCAGAAATGTACAGTTCTTCATGTATTCATTTAGACAGAAATAATGATCTCATTAAAGCAGTTATTACAACTTGCGATCATAATGATTACAATAGAAAATCTGGCAGTTGTGCATGTTGATTCAGAGTTGGCGTCATCTGAAGTCCTCGCAGGGGTTGGCGTCATCTCTTCACAAGATTATTTATTTATTTTTGCATTATTAAATCTACACTATATTACTTAAATATTTAAATATTATGTTATTTACATTTCATTGTATCTTTAGAGGTTCAACAGCTTGCCACTGGGAAGTACCTCAAATGCACATCTTTGTGTACGTCAACACAAGCCATTTCTAAACGCCCTTAATCTTATTTATATACAAAGACAGGACATCCAGACATCACAATGAGTTTAAATGGTCACTGCTGAATGGATCTCCTAAAGCCACATGTAAATGTGCATCTCTGCTCTTTCCTGCTATTGTTGTTCATTCTCATACACACAGGGTTTCCTATTTATCTCATTCAGCAACTCTCCTGTATTCTGTTCGTAAACTGACTTAAATCAAACTTGTACATGCTTTTAACATACAATATTTGGGCTATAACTTGTCATTATAATAATAATAATTATTATTGTCATCATTGTGTTTAATTGGTTTAGTGTCCACTTTAGTGTCCATATTCATATATTTCACGTTGCTGTAAACATTTGCATTTGAACTTGCAAAAGTGTTCAAAAATAGCAAAAAATAGTAGGGGTACACCAGCTTGTCACTGGGGCAATACCCTCCAAAGGTACATCCTTAAAAGCTTCATAAGATACTAATATGCAACCTTTAGGGGTGAATAAGGTCTACTGCATCAGTGAGCGCATGTAATAACAATGAACTTACAATACTTGCATTTTATATTAGTTTTACTCAATGTAAACATACAGTAGTAAGACAAGCACTAATATGAAGTATGTCTCCTACCATCGGGTGAGTGATGAGCTGGAGATGGCAGCTGTCAGTCCCACTATCAGCAGCACAAAAGCGCGCAGTCCGCTCATGAGGCACCAGTTCTCCATACGCCGGTAGATCCTCATGATGCCCGGCTCCTTATGATGAGATCTTCATAATATACTGACACAAAAAACACCCAAACACACACACACACAGCGCAGGAGGAGAGGATGTGAGGGACTTCCTGCAATACGATTAAATCCACAGGGGAGCGAGGGGAGGGTGGTCGCAGACCCGCGATAGAGCTGTCAGAAAACTTTACAAAGACAATAGTGCTGAAATCTTGTGCTCGACTGTATTCACACTGTCCCGTGTCACACGTGCAGAGTGTAAACAAAAGCAAGGAGCACACGTACAGATACGAAGAGAAATGGTCTTGTCTCGTGCTTTGGTGGAGTGTTGACTCTTTGGAAGAGTGCTGCTTGAATCTCCACGTGTTTTATAGCGGTGCTCTGCAGGGTCCTAACGCCGTTAGTCCACCATAGAAATTAAAGCGACATAAGCGACAAACTATTTATAATAGTGTTTTTTTTTTTGTAACCAAATAAAAATCTCAAATTTAATCGTACATTATTAAAAAAGTGTATATATTTACAAATAACCAAATTTGATTTGTAAAACTTAAAAATACTCACTCGACCACGCCAGAGAAACAAGTGCGCCGCCATCTTTATCCGCTTGATAAGTCGTAACATAAGGAACGCCGATTCTGCGTCCAAGCCTCGACTCGTTTCACTTGAGAATGCCATAATGAGCGTTTATGAGCGCTATTTATTCATAGTAAACATTTTAAAGTTAAACATTTAAAATACTTACAGTCTACACAACAGTCTCCGTGATCACAACATCACAGACATTAATATTTTAACGGTTTATAAGAAAAGAATTCACCGTCTGGCCATCTGGGATTTTGGTATGGAGATAAAGGTTACGATTCTTATTTTTTGATAGTATTACACCACATCGTGTGTATATTAGCACCGTTTGTTGTTTTCTTGTGGCATGAGATAAAGCAGCGTTTGGACCCGGAAGCGCTGCAGCGTGATGTCAGACTTAACAACCAACGGTAGCTCTGTATATTTCTATGGCATTGTTGTCAAAGAATAACTAGCTGGTGAAGTGGATTTACTTGTTGTAGAGTAATGAAAGCTATCGTGAGCACTGAAATGTTTAAAGCAGATGTCTTAACAAATGTCAGTAGACTGGGAAGATTTTAAAACGAGCAGTTCATTCATAAATAAGTAAGATCGCTGTACAAACCGGAAGTCAAAAGACAACGAGCGCAGCACTTAAAAGGGGCGGGGCTACATAAGGTCTATAGAGGGTATGCACGTGACGTCACCGATGGCCGTTATGACTGCAGTTACGCCCGCTGAGTGGCAAAAAGACTGAGTTGCAGTGTTGCCAAGTCTGCGGTTTTCCCGCGGAATTGGGCTACTTTTACACTGTTGCCGCGGGTTGTTTTTCCATGTCCGTGGGTTGAATCGACCCAAAGTAATGTGATATTTAGTCCCTGGAGCGCGAATTTTACCAGGGGAGCCCTGCAAAACCCCCCCTAAAATGCCATCAGGCTAGTTTTGAGGAGCAATTGGGTGGGTTTTGTTGTGAAAACCTGGCAACAACCAAAACGGGAAAGAGCTTTGCGATTGACTGTACAGATAGATTTGACAAGAAATCTGAGGTACCTACCTATATTGTATTTATATAAAATACTCACAGGCAGATGTGCTTTATGTATTTCCCTGGCGTCGAAATCAGGTACATATAAATGTCAGGAAACACGATTCCTGGGTGCATGTCAATATCCACAGATTAAGTTTCTTTGACAAGTTGTAAGAAACACTATCGAGCCCAATCTTTAGTGTAATCATTTGTTTTACTTGTGTTTTCGCAGTTTCCCCTGTTATATCCAGTCATGCAGCAGGCTCTTTTGCCAGTCAGGGTTGCCAGGTTTTCACAACAAAACCCACCCAATTGCTACTCAAAACTAGCCTAATCGCGTTTTGGGGGAAAAAATCCACGTTTTGGCAGGGTTCCCCTAGTAAAATTCGCATTCCGGAGGCCAAATATCATGTTATGTGGGGTTGCTTCAACCCGTGGACATGAAAAACGACCCGCGGCAACGGTGTAAAAGTAGCCCAATTCCGCGGGAAAACCACAGACTTGGCAACACTGCACTCAGTCCAGCTGAGAGAGCGTGTTCCGACGGGAAAGTGACGTCAGTGCATACCCTCTATATTGTTAATGGTCTCTGTTGATGGCATGAATGAGTCCAGTGGTACCAATTTCTGTACGAAAGTTATGCATTATACATTATTTTCATTTAGATTAGTATTTAGTATTAGATTTTTACAGAAAAATACTACATAACGTTGCAGAAATTCAGAAATTATTCATTTTTTGAATGGGGTAATTTTCCATTTCCTGTTCGGTATGCAAGGCACTTTATAATAACTCTCTCAAGGTCTCCAGCAGGTAGTACTGACCTTAGAGACTCAAGGACTCGTTAACATTTTTGCATTTTCAAATCAGCATATTTGCTTGCTCTTCTTTTCATGAGACTTTCAAAGTACCACAACCAGAACTCTGAATTTTGACTGCTGAATAAAGATGATTTTTACACCCTTAGGTTACTTGTCTCTGCTTTATCATAGTGTCATCCAATCTGTCATCTAACAACTGATCACTGAGTTTCCAGACTAATCTTCCGTTACGCTGTTCTCTCCTGAATTCTATTATCCCAAATTTCAGGTTCCACTCCAGAAACGCTGACACTTCCAGGGCAAAGGAGTCAGTAGAATATATTCCCCCTTCTCCGTACTGAGCTACTTCACTTACTGAAATTGGCTATTACAGAAAGAGAACATAATATCCAAATTTTAATGTGGGGGAAAATTGCATACTGAATCTGGGGGGTGGGGGGGGGGGAGCAATAAAAATGGCAATACTGCATACTTAGAACTATGAGACTATTTTTGATGACATTTAAGAACAAAACCACAATTTCATAAGTAAGAACAAGGTGTACATAATAAATCTTTGTAATGTATTTTGTGATTAGCTGGGTGGCAAATCCCATTATGATTTCTATTAACTGCACTTTTGATAATATCAAATCCTTTTGATATAATCAATCCATTTTGACTGGAGAAAAAAATATTTTGATCATTTTGAAGGGTATGGTGATTTTGAAGAAAAACATAAAAAATCATTTAGAGCATCTGCACAGGCAAATGACTTTTGGTGGCCTAATTAACATATTTTGTTGTATTGTGCTATTTTATTTGGACCAAAAATAAATAAAAAAAAGGGTCAAATATAATTTAAAACTACATTTTAATTAGTGCAACACACTAAATTCAGAAGTGTTTATCTGACAGAGTACATTTTCAATAGAAAACAGAGTGCAATTAGCAGAACCCGATTTCGCCAAGCACAACATGTTCCTGGATCAACATCTTTGTTGATCCTGGAACAACATTCCATTCAACAAATCAGATTTGAGGGACAAGATTACAGTTTATGTCAAGTTTAGGCTTTCAATCAGGGCTAGGTGCTTTTACATAAGTGTTATTCACCTAACATTTCCCTCTGATTTAAAGACAAGTTATGGGTAGGGTTAGGACTAAATTTTCGGACAGGAATGTTGTTCCAGGATCAACAAAATATGTTGACCCAGGAACACATCTAACTCAGCAAAATCAGGATGTGCCTCCAATCAGGTCTAGAGTCTTATAAGCAATCTTATATTGTATTATCAAACATGATCTCTTTAAAAATACTTATCACACAGCAAGGACACAGCAGTGCATGGAAGTGTGTCAATATATCATGTGGATTCACCCCAGGTCTGGTAAAAGGTGTTTTATATTTGGAACAATGCATCAGAAAGCCAGGCTCTGCTCTCTGCTCTCAGGAGGGAGCTGCAAAGGTCTTGCTTGTCTTCAGTTCTTTGCCTCAGGCAAGGAGAGCGCGGGGGATATGAATCTTGTGAACAGGCACTTCCCTCAGTCACTGTGTCTTTGAAGAATCTGATCCAAAAGTTTCTGTGGAAAAAAAGGAGAGGAAACTTTTAACTAAACTACAACTAGCCAAGCATCCTTCTTTTTCAGAGCACCTGCACACTCAGGTCAAGTGGTGAAGAAATGAGGGGGAAGTGACTGTGTAATCTAAAGATTACCCAGAATTCTCCCCACCTGTCCCCCTGGGTGGCCATCTCCCCCGGGAGCAATGATAACCTGCTATCTGTGCTCATGCTATCATGCCTTTTCCCTCCTCGGAGGTATTCATTTTATTTTTTCTGCCTGGTTTCCTTGTCCTTGGCTATCTCTGATGCTGTGCTCCATCAACTGCTACAGAATAACCTACACATTCCAGTGTAGATTAGAAAAAGTTGAATGTTTTGTTCGAGAAACAAACTTTTGTCACAAACTGCTGTTTTCTTTTTACCACACTCTAAAAAATAATGTTGGCTCTACAAAAAACAACAACAACTTTTTTTGAGTTATGACAACTTTGAGTGAATTTATGTTCAACCAACAAGCTACACTGAGTTAGAGGAACTTAAAAATTTGTAGCATAAACACAAATTTTTAAGTTGATTACTCAAAGAAATTAAGTCGCTCCAACTACTAGAGTTGTAGCCCTGGAACCAATTAATCTTATCTATTTCAGTTCAAATCAACAGCTATAATAGCACATGCTAACAAAACTTATTTAACATGTATATTAATGAACAAGTAAGGTATTACTTGTCACTGGCATTAGCGCAGTCATTGCTTATAGTGTTTACCTACATGTATCTACTCTTCAGAACAATGGTAACCACAAAACCTTCAACATTACAGAAACTCTTTTAAATGTCAAACATAACAGCATTAAACACTAACAGGTCTTTCCCTTCACTAAAAACAAATAAATTAACACTTAAATTCAACATTTATTCTCCTTATCCAGTCCAAATGCAAAGCATGCTGGGAACTAGAAATCCACTGCCTAATTTTTGAAGTTATCAAGACAATTTCATTACGTTACTACAACTTCTTACAAGCCAATTAATGCAAAAATTTAAGTTAAAATTTTTAAGCTTAAATTACAAACTATATTAAGTCGATGTAATGACCAACATTATGTCAACAGAACTCAACAAAAGGTTTAATTAAAACAAATTAAAAATTTTAACTTGCAAACATGCATTTGTTTAAATTATGGTAACAGGTTCCTGAAGTACTTTTTAGTGCGCAACTCTTCAAGGAACTGATTAAGAGTTGGAAGTCAACTTAAAACTTGAAGCAAATTTAATATTTAAGCATTTAGATCATTTATAAATGGCCACATCACTGATTTAATAGTTCACTTCCAATTTTCTATGATTGAATACAACATTATGTTTGAAATAAGTCAAAAATTAAACATTTTGGAAGTACTTGAAGTTATAGTGGTAATAATAAAGTACAACTACTCTAAACAAAAGTGCTGAGACTAATTGAGCAAAAAAACTCAGTAAGTACTTTTAAAGGCTTGGTTATAATCAAACTACATTGGGTAGTCAAGCTACAGCTTACAAGCTTCCTGTGTCCAAATATACACTACCGTTCAAAGGTTTGTGTTGTTTTTGTTATGGTGTTGAAAGAAGTCTCTTGTGATCACCAAGGCTGGTTTATTTTGAAAGAACTGTTTTCAATTTAAATATAATTGTAATATAATTTATTTTTTTGGTGGCAAAGATTTTCAGCAGACATTACTCCAGTCTTCAGTGTCACATGATACTTCAGAAATCGTTCTGATATGCTGATTTGTTGCTTAAGTAACATTTCTTTTTATTATCAAGGCTGAAAACAGTTGTGCTTCTTAATATCTTTGTGGACACTGTAATGTATATTTTTTCAGGATTCTTTAATGAATAGAAACCTTAAAAAGAACAGCATTAATTTAAAATAGAAATAGTTAGTAATAATA
This sequence comes from Ctenopharyngodon idella, assembly GCF_019924925.1. Lineage (NCBI taxonomy): Eukaryota > Metazoa > Chordata > Actinopteri > Cypriniformes > Xenocyprididae > Ctenopharyngodon > Ctenopharyngodon idella. Next base: position 16,197,643 of record NC_067236.1, on the reverse strand, counting down.
TAAAAGTCGTTACTGTCACTTTTGATCAGTTTAATACATCCATGCAGAATAAAAGTATTAAAAAAAATCAAATATTTCAAGGATTAAACATCTTTTGAGGCCAGTTGTAGTTGGATTAACATTTACACATGCTGGAAGAAGCAAAGAACAGCAAAAACCCAGACTGGTACGATTTCAGTCAGACTAAAGCATGTAAATGACATTTTAAAAAGACAAATTAATGCTTTTTCCCCAATTGAAATCAAATCTTCAAGGTGCCTGTAAATTCATGTATTGTGAGTATTATTGTAATGATCAATTCAAAGTCCTTAAGTTTTATAACAGGTAAAAATCACAGGACACACATAAGAGCCATGGAAAGTTATGAGTTACAAAACAAATGCCTATGTGAACTCTTTTGGCATCTTTCTCTCTCTCACACTGTATCTCTCCCCTCACCAGCTTTTCTCCATCTTCATCCTGACTTATCAGGAATTCATCACTGTCACACAGGAGGTGAAAGCTTGAGAGACAGAGGGGCTTCATGGGAGACAGTGAGTCAGACACTTCATGACAAAGTATCAGCCTCACAGGACCTGACATCCATTAAAACAACACACCCAACAAGAGATTTCTCCTTTACAAAAGCTCACGCTTTGGGCATCTAGGGATCAGCCTGTCAGCAAAGACATCCAAAATTCCAATGAAAGCTGTCCTGTTGTGGAATTCAACACTCTAAACATCAAAAACAGGGAAATTATTGTTGACACAACCCTCCTTTGTGTCACAAACATCCCATAGGTATCAGGGCCGTGTCTGTCACCGAAAAGAACAAAAGGAATGCATGAATAAATCACCCTTGAGTGGAATTAATCTGGATTTCAAAAAGTGGTTTGATAGGCAGGATTCATTTAAAGAACTATACTGACCTCTGCTGGAAGACAGGGCAAGTACAACTGATATCTGCACTCGTGAAAGGAATAACTTGCTGGAAAAATAAAATTCTGTCTTTATTCCTAACCCTCCTGTTTTTCCAAACCTGTACGGCTTTTTTCTTTCTTTCTGTGGAACACAAAAGACAATCTACAGAACGTACTAGTTTATCTTTTCTATGCTATTATAATGAATCGGAACTGGAACTTTTAAGCTTCAAAAAGTATGAAAGAACACCATAAAATGATTGCAAAAGTGGTCCATATGAAGTCTGTGCAATATTTAAGTGTTCTGAAGTCATACGATAGTTTTGGATATGAAACTTCAGTCATTATTTATTGATAATCTTCTCTTTATCTGAGCTATTACATCAAAAACTGCTGTGACTCAGTCATTGAGTCTGTGAACTGACCTCAAAAACCAGTTCAGTGCAATTAGTGAATCATTAAGAAGTTTTGTGAAACAGATCAATAGATTCATTGAAAAGATCTGACTCAAAAGAACATTTAATTCACAAAACAAAACATTGTTACTTCTGTCAAGGAGAGACGTCAAGATTATCAGTGAATAACAGCTTGAATTTGTTGTGCGACTTCAGAAGACTTGAAATATACAGCATATGAACTATGAACTAGTTTCATGATTCTTTTTTAGTGGTTTTCCCTTTTTTTAAAAAAAATTGAAAGAGCTTCAGTCCCAATTAATTGTAATTACAGCAATTGACATATTTTTCAAAATATCTCCTTTTGTGTTTTTGGGATTAGGACAGTTTTCATTTTTAGGTAAACTATCCCTAAGTTTTCACAATAGCCTGACAAGATAAACGTAATGGTCATGTCGCATATGATCATTTCCAAGCTGCCTTAAGCACTGTTGAGACACTCAGCATGAATTCACCTCATGAGTCTCTATATATCGCTTGACACCTCAGAACGGAGGTAAAAGTTCAGCAAGGTGAGATCAGACAGTCTGGCACCACACAGCACCAGCTGTTTCTGACCGGAGGGAAGGTTTTCACAGAACAACTAAAGTTTCATCTCCGCTGGTACACTTGGGCTGACAGTTGTGACAGAACGCATTAGGAGACAAAAGCCTCAGGTGTGTTTGTCCTTGTGGGGGTCATTAAAGGTCAGCCTGGAGGATCACTTGAGAGTGTTCACTGTTACAGAATCAGCACGAAGCAACACAGCCATTCTGTCATGACGTCAACTTGTAGGCCAGTCCGGAAGGCTAATTAACTGTGTGTTCTCGCTAGAATTGCCAAGGGTCATTTAGAATAGTTGTTTTTAAGTTAATAGTTTAACGCCATTTGAAGAAACTTTCACATTTTGTTCTAGCAAATGTTATTAGCAAATTGCAACATGTTTGTTAAAGGGTTATTTCACCCAAAAATGAAAATTCTGTCATTAATTACTCACCCTCATGTCGTTTCTCACCCGTAAGACCTTCGTTCATTTTCGGAACACAAATTAAGATATTTTTGATGAAATCCGAGAGCTTTCTGACACCCCCCATAGACCGCAACATAATTACCGCTTTCAAGGCCCAGAAAGGAAGTAAAAGCATTGTTAAAATAGTCCATGTGACTACAGTGGTTCAAACTTTATGTAATGAAGCGACGAGAATATTTGTGCGGAAAAAAAAAAAAAAAAACGTTCTCCTTTCTCTTTTGTGTCAGTCTCCGACGCTGTTCACATTGTAATCGCAGTGCAGCGCTTCCGAGTTCTACGTCCAAATGCCAGCTCAGTATTGGCCAGCTACTAAAGTCTTTTTTTTTTGCACATAAAAAGTATTCACATCGCTTCATAACATTAAGGTTTAACCACTGGAGTCACATGGACTATTTTAATGATGTCTTTACTACCTTTCTGGGCCTTTAAAGTGGTAATAACGTTGCAGTCTATGGGGTGGGTCACACCGTGTCCTAACCAATCGCGATGCGATAAGATTCCAGCGACGAGCAGTTTGACTGTCCACGCTAGATGCGAAGCAACAATGAGAAGCGATAAAATCAATCAAAAACCACAGCCAATCAGAAGAGAGTGTGGGCGGGCTCTCTCGGCAAGAGCACAGCAGACACAATAGCCACTGTCGGGCCTAAAGCAGGCGTGCTAGTGTGTGCCAGGGCCAGTCGTGTTTCCACCGTCACTTCCGGGGCTTGATCGTGCCTCGTCGGGGCTTCCTCGGGGCCAACGGCCAGGGTTTTTCGGCCCGCCGAATACCTTGGTCCAAAGCGGGCCAGCTCGGGCTTGAGGGAGTGGTTATGAACAAAGGCGGAGTTTATCTGTGTGTGGAGATGGAGGCGCCATGGATGATTACATAGGTTACCAGCTAACATCAGCATTAAAGACTTTTAAAAACATTTTAGCTCAAAACTCACTTTCAGACAGCAGCAAGTGTTTGAAATAACTTCTGTTTGTGATCCGATGTGGATTCTGATCACCAAGACTATGCGCGCTATTACCATAGTAAACGTGGTAAATACGACTGCTTGAAATCAGACAAATTATATACGTAGGCTCTCACAATCATGTATTTATTTTATCTGTCAGCACGTCTCGTTTCTTAACGGACTGTCTGATATCCATATTTAGCTCCGCGTATTTCATAAAATAAAGCAACTCCAGTTTTTCGGGATTCCTCTGTTTCTCAGACTGAAAATATAACTGTTGGGACTGTCACTGGAGAGAGTGCTAAAGCTCCTCAGGTCGTATTTTTGGTGGAAAATTTGTAGAAATTATCATTCTTTGTAAATGTGATGTAAACATATGACTACAAATAACATGACTACAAATAAACAGAAACAGACGCGACTGAATAAGTGCGTGTGTCCTCTTTCTTTTGTGAAATAACAGTAAATACCACTTTATTTCTGTGACTAATGTTTAATCTTGACACAAATTAATTAATTATTAATTAATTTGTGTGGTAAAACATTGATGCTTGGGTTTTTAAATCTTTAAGTAAAAAACAAAATGCCAACAAACGCCTGCTTTTATCATGTTCACTTTATGATCTCACTAGTTTCCAGTGATTTCTTTCTGATTATTTTTCTGATAAAACTTCTATTTGTTTGTGAAATGACGGGTTTGTGTGACGTTGTTTTAGGGAGGCGTGTTACGGGCGGGTTTCAGTGAAGTGCTGCAGAGGTTCTGGCCCGACGGTGGAAATGCAGCGTGATTTTGGGCTCGGTGCTACAAGTCTGGGGCTATTAGCCTAGCCTGGCCTGATGAAAGCCCTGGCTCGCACTGGCCCGACAGTGGAAAAGCGGCTAATGAAATGGGCAAGTACATATTAAAATTCATAAATATTACACCATTTCCGAAGATGAACGAAGGTCTTATGGGTTTAGAACAACATGAGGGTGAGTAATTAATGACAGAATTTTCATTTTTGGGTGAACTAACCCTTTAAGTCAAGCACATACCGTAAACTCACATCCTAGATCAGGGATGGGCAACTAAAGTCCAGGACTGCCGCTGTCCTGCAGAGTTTGGCTCCAACCCTGATAAAAACTCAACTGGATATAGCTTTCTAGTAATCCTGGAGCCTGAGTAGCTGGTTCAGGTGTGTTTGTTTAGGGTTGGAGCAAAACTCTCCAGGAAAGTGGCCCTCCAGGACCGAAGCTGCCCATCCCTGTCCTAGATCAATCAGTCTCAACTGGGAACTGGGATCCACTAGGTTGCCTCAGCAAACTTACAAGGGGCTGCAAAAGGTTTGGTAACACTTTATTTTGGAATCCAATTCTCACTATTAACTAGTTGCTTATTAGCATGCATATTACTAGGATATTGGCTGTTAATAAGTACTTACAAAGCACATATTAATGCTTTATTCTGCATGACCATATTCTACATCCCTTAATCCAACCCAATATTTAAACTTAACAATTACATTACTAAAAATTAGGAGTTTATTGAGGCAAAAGTCATAGTTAATAGCTAGTTAATAGTGAGAATTGGACCTTAAATTAAAGAGTGACCAACAGTTTTTAACTCAAGGGGCCTTCGAGTCAAAAAGGCTGAGAAGAACTGCCCTAGACAGAAATCTGAAGCATGCAAAAGTCTCAGTTAAAAAAAAAAAAAAAAAAAAATCTTTTTTAGAGCTTTATTTTAAAAACTCAGACATTCCTCAGGGAACCCATTACTGGAAAAAGCTAATTCTCTTCCAGGTCTTAGGACTACAAACTGAACAGCTCTATACAGTTTCAGTTAAAACTCTGAATCTAATTTCATTTTGGCTATTAAACCAGGCACTCTTTAATTGAATTCTTATTTTAATTACATTCTTCTAAGGTAACTACATATCTTTGTCCTGAAAAATGACCCTGTCATATTTTACTGTTCTGCTCTCTATTCAGCTAAGAAGCATGTCTGTTTAAGGTTTCATTTTACTACATAAATGTCACAGTTATTTGATGAAACCACAATGTGTGGCCCGGCATGTTCTCTGCACACATCAGGATACCTTTAATTCACTTAACAAATGCAAAATATGATGTGCTTTGGGACTAAACCTGCCTGCTACATAGCGGTAATGGATTTTTTTATAATAAAACGGAATATCCGTTTCAATGTAACAAATAAACGTGTCATAAGGACACATAATTGTGGATATATTGTTGATTATTGTGTATATTGTGAATACTGTTGGCTCTTAGATTAACAGAAGCAACATCTAAACAAACGCATGTAAATAAAAATACAAGCTGCGGATATTTTTTGGAATGATTAAGCTTTTGTCTCATACAATCTATAAGCCTTAAAATACAAAGCAGTTTTGTGTGAGATAAAGCTTAACCTTTTTGAAGACCTCTGCCCTCAGCCTGTTGGTTTCAGACACTAGTCTCTTCCTCTCCTCCTCCTTCTTTCTGGCCACCTCGGGGAGTTTGTTGTAAATCCTGCAAGCACAGACTGAGGATGATGGACACATAATGACATGAAAACAGTGACTTAGGTGGTAAAAGGAATTGATCTATCTACTTTTCATCCAAACACAAACATGAACACACAAAGAAATATCTTGATTGATATATGTCAATATATGCTTTAATCCACTATATTTCATCTGATCTGGTGGCTTTTATTTCAACACACAGATAAGCAAACACTATCCTTATCAAAAAGGGGTCATATTGTGTTGTTGCACTGATAAGCACTGGTGCATGTTTGGTATTGTGAAAGAGAGCGTATGAGAAATCTCACCGTCTGGATCTCCATTGCATCTCCTTGCCTGAGATGGCTCTGTCCCTGGGTTTGAAAAGGTTATCTACAAAAAACATTCAGCAGGAGAATAAAGGATAAAAATGAAAAGTTTGTTACAAAGCTTAATATTTAATGGTTACATTTTATTCTTCAGTTGCTGTCAAGTCTGTCATGAGCTTACTGAACAAATATTGTAGTTGCATATACAGTAGCTAATGAATAAAAACATTTTTAGAGTAACTTGTAGATTCATATTGGAGACAATAGGGGGCATTGGTAAGCTGCAGGATATTTTTATGTACTTTTTAAGATTCATTGTTCATTCTCAACAGGGCCACAATGATACATCCAAAGACCTTTGAGATCTCAGTTGTATCTGTTTGCTTTGTGTTTTGTATAGTCTGTCCATCCCAAGTTTGTTTTGATATTACTGAAGTTTTAATGCACCAAGTGTTTCAGTGCAGCACTGAAGCATGTCTTCCTGTGACAGCATCAATAATGTGCCTCGCTGCAGTGTGCTTGCCCTAAAAGTAAGACAGCCACCGTTGGCACATTTTGCAGGCATTTGCCGCACTGATGCACTGCTAGCAATTCATTGTTCATTGCTTCTGTGGATACCTGATTGAATGGTTATAGAAGCAATACTGAGACTGCATTGCTGCAGCACTAGATCTGCACTATAGCTCCTTCAACTGTGCATAGGATACTAATGAAAACAGAGTATCTTACCACTAAGTGGGTGTGGCTTGGTGCAGTTCCGCCTCCGGTTAGCCGTCTCCACGCCCATGATAAATTCTGCTGTTTGTAAGCTCCGCCTCTCCCTGGCCCTCAGTTCTATTCGCCGAAGCCGATTCTGAGAGCGAGAGATGAAATCTGGCCGAAACAGCTCAAGAGCCTCCTACACACATTTGGAAATGAACGCAAAGTTTGTGTCACAGTGAAATGCTGGAGTGTATATTTGCCACAAGTCAGTGTTCAGAAAGGAAGTAAACTTGAGGCTTTGTTTACACACAAATCCAGTTTGATTTTAAATAGGCACGTACAATCTATTTTTCGATATTGGATGTATTTTGGTTGATACTGGAATTTTAATTGTACATGATTATGCTTCCTATATTTACATTTAGATAACCCTTTGAGGTCATCTGACACTCACTTAAAGTTAATCTATAAAAACACTAATACATGTAATAACACTGTTAAATGTAATTTTTAGCAAATCTCAAAATGACAATACATTTTTATGCTGTATATTATAAGTATTGTCAAAAGTACCGACTTTGATACCAAGTCCGTACTGAAAATTTAAAAATGTGACGCTTTGAGCGCTGTTGAGCGGATTCGTAAACACCTTTGATTGGCCATTGTGTTCACGCGCTCATCAATGACGCTCTTCACCGAGCGCTTACACAGATACACACGGAGCGTTTGAAAGCAGGCATCGATCAGCGAACCTTTCAAATCCTCCAGTTTTAAAATTCAAACACTTGCGTGTGCTTTCAAACGCTCCCGTGCTTTGATCATTGTAGCCAATCACAGACATATCTGTTGAGCGCGTGAACACAAAGGCCAATCAGAGGTGTTTACGAATACGCTCAACAGCACTCAAAGCGTCACATTTTAAATTTTTTTTGACTACACTACATTATAAATTAATGAAGCCTAAAATCAGCTGTAGCATTTAAAACAACTGATTTTATTTTTAATATTTTATGTAGTTTTTTAATCTACAAAATACAATAGAATTTTAATAGAATCAGCCATAATATGAAAATAATTATTGGCTTAGCAATATTAAAATTTTGCAAGTAATGCAATATGAAATCTGATCAGACAATTCAAACTGAGATGCAAAAAAATCTGATTTTAACTGGATTTTATACCACATATGGGTGTGGTTTGGATCGAGTTTGTAAGTAGGTGTGATGGTCAGATTATAAAAAAAAAAAGAAATTCTGATGTTTGCTGCCTGTCTGAACAAACCCTAAGGAGTAAAACCATACCCTTAAGCTAAGTGACTGGGGTTTAGTGGCCTGCTGGTCAGTCCTGGACCCACAGGTGCAATTAGTCAGATGAGGAGAGACCGGGCACTCAATAAGTCTCCTGACTTTCTCTGCAGTGTGGAAAACTGTTCTGACCTCAAGAGGGGCCCTTTCACATGCCTGAGGGACTCCTGGACAGATAAATAATGATGTTAGCTTAGTGCCTTAGCACAGAGTCTTAAAAACACTTGCCATAACACATTTTTACCTGCATAAGTACTAATGCATTGTAATACATTAAAGTACTGGCATACAGAAGTAGAGCAAGACAGTCCACAATAGGGTTTGCATACATTTTAGTATTTAAAAACAAATATGAAAAAGCATTGCACTACATTCAAATTCTGTAATGTAAAAAACTTCCAAGAGAAAGTGAATATTGTGTGGAAATTAATGTGGCGGGACATGATTTTGTCCTTTGGGATTTGAATGAATTGTTGTTAAGATTTTATTGGTGGCACAAGCAAGAATTAGCATTACTATTGCTGACTTAAAGGGTTAGTTCATCCAAAAATGAAAATTCTGTCATTAATTACTCACCCTCATATCGTTCCACACCCGTAAGACCTTCGATCATCTTCGGAACATAAATTAAGATATTTTTCATAAATGCCAAAGTCACGTGATTTCAGTAAATGAGGCTTCATCACAGTATAAGTGTTTTGAAATTTCAATGGTTCACCACTGGAGGGCGTGACGTTGGCAGTTTGATACGCACTCCGAACCACTGATTCGAAACAAAAGATTCGTAAAGCTTCAAAGCTTCATGAAGCAGTGTTTTAAAATTGCCCATCACTAGATGTTGTTGAATAAAGTCGTTATTTTGTTTTTTTGGTGCACAAAAAGTATTCTCGTCACTTCATAATATTAAGGTTGAACCACTGTAGTCACATGAACTGTTTTAAATATGTCTTTAGTAGCTTTCTGGGCATTGAAAGTGTTAATTGTCTTGCTGGCAATGCAGGCCTCACTGAGCCATCGAATTTGCGTTCCGAAGATGATCAAAGGTCTTACGGGTGTATAACGACATGAGAGTGAATAATTAATGACAGAATTTTCATTTTTGGGTGAACTAACACTTTAAGTTTAGGGGTTTGTTCAAATGCATAACAAGTTTATGTTACGGACATGAATGTTATCTCAATTCATGCAGGTTTAATAAGCACAGGTGTACTATTTCTTTTTCAAAGGCACGCACTGAAGGAAGAACCAAAGCCATGTTTAGAAACTGAATATTGGAGGAGGGCAACACCCTGGAAATGACCCAGAACCTCCTAACAACTACCTAGCAGTGTGCTAAAAACCAGCAATGCTAGTTTGGTGTGGTAGTAAAGTTTAAAATGGTGTATACAGTAAAGGTGTGGTCACATTTATTGTTCGGCAAATTTTCACAGGTGAAATCCAGGCATTTAATTTGGAATCCACACAATCTGGAATTTCGTATGAGGGCGAAAGATTTCCCCAAGCAGACTTCGCAACGGGTTCAAGTTGTTCACGCAGATTCGTCACATTGCTGACCTCGCTTTAAGTGACTTCTGTGCGAGCTGTGCTTCATATATCGCTACACTATTGACAATGGACCTCATTTCCCACAAAATTTAGCTGAAATTGCTAATGCGACCACACCTTAAGAAAACAAAATCACAAACAAACAATATAAAAATCAGGCTGGTTAATATTATTATTTTGACAACTCATGTGGTCTTGGATGTTTTGGGCTGTATTTACAGCACAAATTTTTCATAAAAGATTTTGAAAACCTTTTTTTTATTTTCAGTAATTTACTAATAAATAAATCATGTCTCAAAAAGTCCAGGAATATTCATTAAATAGGGTTGTATACATGTCATACCAGTTCTTTTGGAAGATCTTGTCTTTTGATCCTCTAAGTCAGAGTAAGATGTTGCATTTTCAAGGCGTTTCACACTGAGCACATTCGAGCTCTTGATTATCACAGGGGAGTCCACCATTTTATTCAAAATTGGCTCTGAAATAAAAGTTAAAATCCTATTCACTCAAGATCAGTGAGAGAGAGACAGGCCGAATTAAATGACAGATGCAGGGAGTTGCAAAAGGACAGAGAAGGATTGGCACATAAATAAACTAAGACTTGTGGTTAAGTGCCCTTGTGCGCCCTCCCTGCAGTTGTACCTGGTGTTAGTTCATCAGAGCCCAGTCATGCAGTCACATGCCTCACAGACCACATGCAAAAAATCAGTGTGCTGCAGAGAGGATATTATCCTTCGACTCATCACAAGGAAATGTGTTTAGCCATACAAACCCAGAATAGAGGCCAGAGAAACCAATAGACTTTAGATGCAACGTAATGTGGAGTCAATGATGCATCATCTCACATAAGAAGATTGAAACTCACCCTATTTTCTTTTCAATAGCTCCTGCTCGCTCGCCTTCTATTACTTGGTAAAAAAAATCAGTGTCCTGACTGTGCATCTAGTTATCCTGCAAGGTAAAAAACTGCAAAATACCAGTGCCAAATGCTGATAATGCTACAATCCACTACTTGACTTTACTCTAAAAGAATCTCTAAGCTCAAACCTCTCCCTGTTAAAATCCAAAATCCTGCCTCACAGCGAACTTCCTACTAAGAGATTTCCTTCCATCTTTGGATATCCATCCATCAAACGATGCCAGATTAAACCTTTTCTTGTGCCAGTTGGCCTTTTTATCTGATGTCTGAGACCCACTTGAGCTGGCACGCCAATGCAATGCTCCCTCTGGATTTAAACTTCCCAGGTGCACTCTTTTGTTTTCACAAATCCATTTATAGGATCATTCTGTGTCAACTCAACCAGAGGTCCCCGGCTCAGTTTTTTGATTTTGTTATTATTTCTTTTGTAGAAAGACAAACGTAAATAGTGATGAAACCAAAATATTAAATGTCACAGATGTATATTTACTGAGTAATCCACGATTTTGTAGTGGGGGGTCAAAATGACAATTTTCACTTGAGATTTGGAGCAAAATTAGAGGGGTGTAAAAATGAATATAAAAAGTTGTCAGCATCATTATTTTATTTTGACACGGAGATTGGTAGGTCGGTTATTAAAATCTGTTAACTTTAGCAATCTTTGTTTTCATTATATGCCAACAGGACATTTCAAAAATGGCAAAAAGCACTTCTTGTGTTTTTTTTGCCTCAAGTTTGAATGCCTGTAACTCAAGAAGTATTAAAGATATCTTAATATCCTTTTAGATTCTGGTTCTTAACAAACTTTCCTTTTGGTATCTTCATTTTAAAAGTAAATGGTTCAATCCCAGAGATATGGACATGTTAATGTGGCTCAATGAGTAAATCAGTAAATTGTACATATTTTCAGTGGTCAAAAACCAAATGCGGGTCACTTTGCATACAGCTGAATATCTAAAGAACAAATAATGTTAAAAACTAGAACTCCATCTAATTTTTTACCTATCAGCTCAATTGCATAAGACATACCTGCCATAAATAGCCTATTCTTTTTCTAAAGTTGTCATGCCTGTAACTTTAAAAGTATTCAAGATATCTTAATATCCATCTAGATTTTCAATCTTAATAAACTTTTCTTTTGTAATCTTCATTTTTAAGGCCCTATATAGTTCAGTCCCATACATATTGGGACCCCAATGTGACTCCATGTCCAAATTGTTGAAAATTACCCATTTTCAATGGTCAAGAACCAAATGTAGGTAACTTTTTAAACAGTTGATAGTTATTACTGGGAAAGTTTCCAAAATTTGCTTGATTTGACATGGAATTACCCTATAGTTTTACTAACAATGCATTCCCATTCTCAACGAGCTTGAGGGAAGGCATATCATTAACAATGCATGAGCCACCAATCAGGTGTGCAACCTGAGTAGGAGATGTTGAAATGAAAACACACTGGCTAAGCTATCACATGGTGCGTCCGAGAGATATGTTGCAGCAATGCTAGAATAAATGAGAGCAACAAATAGAGAGAAAAAGAGGATGGATACATTTGCATGGCTGCTGAGGAGCAGTGAGGTGATATAGGTACCTGATGGTTTGCTGAATGCCTGTCTGGCTCTTAGATTGCTCTGCAGAGGCCCTAAGACATCATTAGCCTTTCCATTCAGTCTGAAGGCGGCAGAAGATGAGTGGCACCTTGTTCTGAATGGCAATGATGTTAAAGTAGAACACCGTGTGTCGGAGCCGGAGCCAGCATTATTCTTAAAGGTGCTGCCATTGATGGTTGAACTATCCTTCAGGTGCTGGGAAGGCCTTTCTGTTCCATCAACGCCAACGTTAGCCATGTCCCAGTCACTGTAGGACATTTTAGGTTGAATCATCGTCCTGGGTTTCTCAGGGTTCTGAGTAAAAGATGGTTTTCCAAGGGAAAGGGACAGAGTGGATCTATACAAAGTCTGTCTTAGAGGGATTGAGAGGGATTTGTCCAAGTACAGAGTAGACCTGGACAGATTGGATGGTAGGAGCTCCAGATGGACGCAGGAGCGGAAGATATGACGTTTTAAAGGGGGTGAAGAGTCTGTTTCCTCACCTTCCATGGTGTAGCTGTGCCTGTGGCCAGGCGGAGCTTGGGGGCTGCTGGGGGTCTCGTTAGCACAATGATGTTCACTGCTCTCGTCCACCGTCACCACAACTGCTTTGTGTTTAGAAAGCATCGGAGTGCCAGCAATTTTATTTTCACTGCGGGCCATGAAAGAGGGCACTCTGTCAGGCATGTTTAGAGGGCTAAATGCTGAGCTTGAATGAGGCGTACAATCCCTTTTTGGAGACAAACTCCGGGCGGTGATGGAGATCGAGGAGAAGCTTGAACGTAAAGTGGGTCTACTGAAGCAATGGAGAGCTTCAGGGACACTGCGTGTCCGGCCCAGGAATAAAAAAGGACTGGGTGTGTGTTCTGATCTCCATGATTCATCAAATGATGTGAAGCCAGATAAAAAAGGAGGTGTTCGTCTTCCTCTCACCGGGTCCTCCCATCTACTCCTTAGACTTCTGCATGGTGTCATGGCATTTTGGTGAAGGTGCCAGGAATACTCATTATCCACTGCCTGTGAATTACAAGACCTTTAGTATTAAGCTTCAACTTTTACAAAATATTAAAGGAATATTCTGGGTTAAATACATATTAGATCTATCCAGGGTTGAGATTTTAGTAATTTTCCATGAACATACTGGATGAAGACTCAAAAAAATTTGAATTTGAATTTTAGATGGATTTATTAATGAATCATTCATACCAATATATGAACTAGTTTGTTGACAAGAAATGATTCAATAATAGAAGAATTTGTTCAAATATTGGTTTGCATTTGCAAAGCTTTAAACATGACTAATATCTATCAGATGAGATATTTAACAGCTTGAAAAAGTATATTTAGTATAAAAATGCACTTACAATGGAAGTCTATAAGATAATCAAATCACTGTACAAACTATGGGATAATGTGAAATTATTCTGTATAGTAATCAAAAGCATGTCAGAGATGTGGCCACTGGAGTTTAACTTGTATTTAACCTGGAATAACAACCTCACATGCAATGTACAAAGTGTCCTCAGGCTACAGTCCACCTCTAAATGTGCTACAAATGCATCTGTGATATTTGTAGTCTTTTATTATAGCCTCTATAAATGTGAATTTCACCCAGCGGCTAAAAGATGGACACAACAAGTTAGATATTCATGCTGTTTTATGATGAAATCATGGGGCTATATAGTGGCACACAATTCTGTATATTCACAACAACTGATAAACACATTGTAAGAATTTAAGAATTACAGATATCATGGAAAAACTTTATCTGTCAGAAAAAAGTCTTGGGTAAAGACAGCTGTGTTTGAGACATTTTTAATTATTGATTATTGATTTTCGATTGCTGATGATTTACGGAAAAAGGCCAAACAACATGACTGAAACAGTTGTTTTCAGTTACAACAGATAGACACCCTGCAAATTTATTAGCAAAACTGAGCACAAATCACTGTTGTTTACCGCTGATACTGAATTTTGACCTCCATTTTGAAATAATGAGCAATTATTATCAACAACAGAGTGGACATTTTCAACATAACAAAAATATATGCTGAAAAATATTTTTTTTTATTATTTTCAGCTTATAATATGCATGTCTTACAAGTACAAATATTTTTATTGTAAATTAATTAGTATAGATGATTTGAATGTGTGTTCTTCAAAACATTACATTATATTTGAGAAATGGACACATAATATCACAAGTTATCATTAATATAGAATCGTATAAGGGGACACATTATCTCTTGACTGATGCAAAGGGTATTCACAAGTTTATGGTCTATCACTACTCTAATTTGTCCAAAACATTATGGTAATTTTGTGTCAGCCAGTTGTTAATATGTTTTAAAAGTCCATTTAAGCTGTATGACTTTTGGAAACTTTAACATGACCCTTATGATGAAATATACAGCCACTTAAAGTTAGGTTTCATTTACAAAAACGTTTAAAAAAGCTCCGAAATGTCCGATACCATAATGTAATTTGTCCAAAGTCTCTCTTACCTCATGAATGTTGGGTGTCGACTGATAAGAGCACTTCCAGCCTCTGAGCCGCAAGTTCGAACGCATGTCACTCACATGTCAGCCTGTGGAAAACATAAATATTTTTAGATAAACGCATTACGCAGTTTGAACAAACACAAGTTCGCATAAAGTGCGGTGCACAGATGCCATATTATTCAGTCGCGAGACAAACTTAAAACGCCATCTCATCTGCCAAATTACGTCACAACACAAACGAAACGAGCAAGCGCCATTTGCCAGCCCAACCAACTCCCATCTGCTCACCTTTAATTGAATTATTCATGAGCTGGCACTATTATCTAGTGACCACGCCACTCTGAGTGAGTTTCCAAGTATTTCAGCCTACCTGTTACTCACAGTTTATTGCTGTAATTATACTTGGTGAGTCATTCCAAATGATTTCTAAATTCTGAAAAGCTTTTACATTTGCTGTGTTTTTCACACTGTAATAATATGCTTGTTATTATTAACAGCCCTGTTAAACATCCAGTTGCCATATCAGCTTACATGATTTAATTATTTATTAGCAAAACAGTAGATATTCCTGTTCAACTCTCTGTCACGGTCTACAGCATATAGTACGTACACATTAAAGTTAAAGTCTCCACCAATAACTGCTGTCCAAAAGCAGGCATTAAAAATGAATTCTAAGTGTTAATTGACTTGTGTTGATAAATGTTAACTTTTGTGTTAAGTAGCATACACATACATTTACACATACATGTATAGCCTACATATATTTTATCGTAAGTGTCTTACAAATTATAACTCTAGATATGTGTGACTGTATAAAAATATTTCAGAGCAACTAATAAAACTTGATATTTTAGACATTGTAACAGCGAAAACCTAATAAAATATAATAAATATGTGACCCTGGACCACAAAACCAGTCATAAGTCGCACGGGTATATTTGTAGCAATAGCCAACAATACATTGTATGGGTCAAAATTATTGATTTTTCTTTTATGCCAAAAATTATTAGGATATTAAGTAAAGATCATGTTCCTATAAGATATTTTGTAAATTTTCTACCGTAAATACATAAAAAATGTATTTTTGTGAGTGGATATGCATTGCTAAGGATTTCATTTGAACAACTTTAAAGGCGATTTTCTCAATATTTTGATTTTTTTTCACCCTCAGATTCCAGATTTTCAAATAGTTGTATCTCGGACAAATATTGTCCTATCCTAACAAACCATACATCAAAAGCTTATTTATTCAGAATATCAGATGATGTATAAATCTCAATTTAAAAAAATTGACCCTTATGACTGGTTTTGTGGTCCAGGGTCACATATACTGTAGCTTTCTCCACTGTTTGGGATGCTAAAATAAGGGACAAACTGCATCCAATGTATTGTGATTATATTACTCTAAATAGAATATGACTATACTGGGAGGATGATTATACTAGGAGGATGGAAACCCTAAACATGTGGTGACTATGGACATTAAGATCATGCACTTTAAACAAACACGTAAGCAAAACAATTTAATTTCCCCATCCAGGTCCTGAAGCAAAACTCATTATCTTATTCTCTTGCGCTTTAGCTCAACAACCGAAACACCCCGTGGGTGAAAAAGGAAGAGAACTATAAAACATTTCCTGTGAAAAAGAAAATTATGCATTCATAGCCTTTGTTTTCTGTTGGTTCTGCTTTATCTGTGTTGAACCAGTGAGGGGAATTGTACTAACAGCTGATCTGTCTCTGAAGAGTAGCTGGGGAGTATTGAATATGTCTTTCCACGCTGACTGATTGCTATCATCAGAGGGGGCTGAACAGTCACGGCTCTTGCCCTGACCTGAGGATTCATATGGAAAATAGGGAAAGGCTCATGAGGGTGCATCTGTGGGGGAAATCACTTGCAACGTGAAACTGCCAAGTCATTGCAGACCATCTGCGATGATTTGGTGTGTTGCAAATTTAAAAAATTAATAACTGTTTTCATACATCTGGGTTGAATTAGGAATTTCAATCAGCAGTGATACAGTATATTTCTCTATTTAATGTTAGTAGTTAGTTTCCGCACTCATTACCATTGACCATGTTCCCTAACATGTATTATATGTAGTGGCTCTCAAATAAGGGGTTGTGTCCATAAAATAGGTCACAAGTCTGTTATGATTCTGGACTGCAGGGAAAAACAAGGCTTAATGCAATAATAATATATAATATAATCTTACATAATTCATGTAATTGGTAACACTAGTATGGGGAACAATTCTCTTTTAAAAAGTTGCTTATCAGCTTGCATATTGGCTGTTTATTAGAACTTATAAAGCACATATGGCATGACCATATTCTACATTCCTAAATCCTACCCTACATCTAAACTTGAACGCTACAACAACTACCTTATTAACTATTAATAAGCAGTAAATTAAGAGCTTATTGAGGCAAAAGTCGTAGTTAATATTAAATATGTGTTAACCATACCAAAGTGTTAAGCCCTGGGTATACTTCGTTTTTTTACGCGTACGCTAGTGTACGCACACAGTCGAACGCACAGCCTTGAAAAGTATACTCGTACGCATACGCAGGCATTCGACGCATGCGCAGTTTTGAGCAATCTCTCGCCACGAGTTACAACCCATGTAAACATCTCTGTATTCTTTCATGCTAGAGTTGTACAAATGAGGGTACTTTCTAACCTCTTTGCACAATCTCTTGTCTATGTAGGTCTCCATTGTTGCTGCAGATTGACTACCTTGTGAATCGATGCCCCAGGGCACGGTTGCCACCTTGTGGATAAACTAATTACTGCAAAAAAAAAAAAAAAAAAAAAAAAAGCGCATAAATGCGCGTACTCTTCTGATGACGAAATTGGCGTCAGGCTCACTGTATGCTGACCCTCGAATACGCGTAAAAAGTGAACTGTACGTTGGGCTTTATCATGTAATCCTATATTGGGATAGCAAAATATAAAAGGGAGGAGGAAACGCTTTCCATATTTTTTATTGACATCAAAAGAGTCCGATACAAAATTTCGTTTTCGTCACTTGGTAGAAACTGGCCAAATTAAATGTATCCATGTAAAATTATTAAGTCAGTTTTCCTATTCAAATTATGTTATTATTATTAACTTTGCCTAACAGTTTTTATAGCACATTTTGGTACTGTATTGTGTCACTACAATAAGTTTGATGTAAAATCTTTGTCCTAAAGCAAAACCAATTCAGAACAACTTATATAAAGTGCTTTCAAAACAATTGATGGGCAAACAGTTTCTCTCATCTGAATTATTTTGGACCAGAAAAGCTGCTTTGGGCTTAACGTTGGATTAAAGCAACATGGTGTTGGTAATGTGATATCAAGCATGTCTCTGGCTTCTCCCCAGTGCTGTTGAGTTGAGAACAGTATGTTGTCTGTGCAGGGCTGTTGTTGTTCCAGAGCTCATTGTGATGGGTGAATACACTGATTCACATGCAGAGGGAATGGGATGATGCCATGGGGGCATTGCAGCTGGGTAGGGAAACATCTCTAAGCACCATCGCACACAAATAAACACATCAGCAGCCAGCTATAACAGCAGGGGAGGTACAAAGAGTGGGCTCTAGTGGTGAGACTCCCTGATAGGCTGTCACTTTATATCAAAGCATATTTCTGCTTTGACTCCAAGGTGTTTGATTACGATGATAATTCAGCCACTTGATTAATGCCTGCTATAATATGTAAGGACAGTCTGTTGAAAGCTAGTCTCAAATTGTAAACCTACTAGACTTTGATGGGACAACAGTTCCTCAAAATTATTCAGACAAAAATGTTTCCATTTTACAAAGAGCATCAAACATATGCTAGTCTCATTCTACTCCCTATTCTCTTTGATGTGAATCTTGTGAACACAAATTTGGGCATAAAGCACAGTGATTGAACTACACTGGTCACTGTTTTTATTTCACTAAAAAAATGGATAAGAGTCATTCGTTTGTGAGTTTAGACTACACTGCACTGTATCTTTTTGATTCAAGTTCAATTACGTTAGCAAAATTTCGTTGTTATTTTTGTTTTATTTTTGTGCACACAAAGTATTCTCGCCGCTTTATAACATTAAGGTTGAACCACTGGAGTCACGTTGACTATTTTAACAATGTTTTTAACTACCTTTCTGGACGTCAAAAGGTGCAATGACGTTGCTGCCTATGTGTGGATCAGATACCCTCGGATTTCATCAAAAATATCTTAATTTGTGTTCCGAAGATGAACGAAGGTCTTATGGGTGTGGAACGACATGAGGGTGAGTAATTAATGACAGAAATTTCATTTTTGGGTGAACTAAGCATAAAGCTTTTGCCCAGACAAAATTCCTAATGGGTCAGCGCCGATAGAATTGTGGGTAGCACAGAGACATACTGTAGCGCAACATGCGCCTCCGGCGACCCGAGTTTGATTCCTGGCTCAAAGTCCTTTGCCGATCCTGTTCCCCTTTCTCCACCCCACGCTCTTCTGTCTGATCTACTGTCCTGTCTGGTGTTGGGGTTAACTCATTACAAGTAACTTGAGTTACATAATCAGATTACTTTTTCAAGTAACTAGTAAAGTAACACATTACTTTTTCAATTTACAACAAAATATCTAAGTTACTTTTTCAAATAAGTAACGCAAGTTATTTTTTCACATTTATTGACTGACAGCTCTCCTGACCCCATGTTTAGAGAAATAAAGTGCAGAGGCATTGTGTGCGCTGTGAACATGATAATTTTATTGTAGTTCTAGACTAAATGTGAACATGCATTTACTCATCTCACTTGCACAAAAACATTCAGTATTCCTCAAAATGAATAAAAACAGTGAAATTCAATATCAGAATTTTACGCAAACCTGTAATAATTAACTTACACAAATATACTTTATGTATTTAATCTCACTTTATTATCCAATGTCTTTGCTGCTGACCTTCAATGATCTAATTCAACCATACTAATAAGCAAAAATAGCTTTAGATTAGATTTAGAAATATGAGTGTTGAACCTCCTTCTCCTGTATCCTATTCTTTAATCCAGAATGGCATTGGCAACACATCTAAAAGGTTTATTTGAGTTGCGCCCTCTACTGTACAGGCATACATAGGCCTGTACAGGCATACATATGCATTTCCTTCCACTAGGCCACTAGGCTTATTCATTTCACTTTTGGTGTGAAAGAGCCTTAACATTGCCAAAAAATAGAACTTTTTTGTTGTTATTAAAAAACAAACAAGCAAGCCCAGCCTAGGTGAGAAAAAGTAACGCAAAAGTAATGTAACACATTACTTTTCATAAAAAGTAACTGAGTAACGCAATTAATTACTTTTTTTAGGGAGTAACACAATATTGTAATGCATTACTTTTAAAAGTAACTTTCCCCAACACTGGTCCTAATAAAGGCACAAAAAAGGCCAAATTAATTTCCTTTTGAAATTAATGGATTTTGCTCGAGAATATTCACTCAACAACAGTAAATCTGATTCCACCTTTAGAGTCATTCATTTAGGAATTGGATTTCCAAATGAATGGCTAAACGAATGACTTTGTTTGTTACTGATTTGCTAAAATGAACCAGCTTATAAGAGTCATTAGTTTGGGAATCGGACTACACGGGTCGTACTATCTGCTTCACGCTGTAGATTTAATAGCAGTGTTGCAGCTCTGTTAAATATTGTGGGAAACTTTGATATAGTGATTTAGTACGGTGTTCCTTCCACATTGACGGAAGAATGTTTGCCATTATTGGAACCAAATGTCACTGGTTCTGAATAAGATTTAGGAAGGGGATTGAGACTCAACCATAGTCATTTTTAAATCTGTGACTCAGAAGATATGAGGGGAAATGTGCTGAGGCTTGAAATATGTCTTCTAGATATTCTCAGTTTATTTCAATAAGCTAGGCTATAAGTAGTCTGAATAGTTCAGTCAACTGCTGCTTTAAAAGTCTAATGCTAAATCACTTGATCAGTTAATCTGCTGGAAGGGCAGATCAACACATTTAGAAGTCTCCATTCTAAGGCTCAAAACAGCATTTGACTTTCACTGATCCTTTAGTTCAAGCCAGATATTTTTGTACTTTTCTTTTTGATTCATAAACATGTCCATCTGCAAGAGGGAGAGCTTAATGCTTTGATGCAATACAAAGCAAATCTTATCATTCATGAACAATTGTAAATGCTTAATCCTCAAATCATCTTCCGTGTTCAATCTCTACATTCTTATTGTATTTACTTTTTAGTTTTTGAGTTACTGTAGCTCAACCGCTAGCATTTCCTACTGTAGCAATGCCACCTGTGAATTGTCAGTTTTAATATTGGATTTACACCTGCTGATGTTTCCATTTTGATCTGTGCAATTCTAAAAAAAAAAAAAAACGCAGCCAAAACTTAACTACCATTCAACATCTTACCACTAAATCATCAACCTATTAATTAACGTGTCCCTAATGTCACCATAGATCATCATCATCTCCACATTCCACCATATGCTTATAGGATCAGGGTAATTAATACATTTACAAGGACTAATGGCCACATGTCATATTTGTGTAGAGTGACACAGTCAGTGACAGTGGTAATAGTCATGGGGTGGATTTTCCCTGAGGCAGTTCAACAGGTGTACCGCAAAACAGAGCACATTCATGGGAGGAACATTCTGCCAGCTGTAAAAAGTGTTTTATGCCCACAGGCTCATAATCCCTTGACAGAAGGGGGTGTGATGTTTATGTAATACTTCTAGGAAAGTTGTGAATAATGGATTTAGAGTCACTTTGTATGTATGTCTAAAGACATCTCAGACAGTGGTTCATTTTTACCTGCAGTTCCTAAAACACTGTGTTTTGAGTAGGGAGAAAATAAAAGGCATTTTACTATAAAGGACATTATATAAGTTACATGTTGTAATTTATATTCATTTTATTATTTCAGTAAAGAAACCTACACAATATGAAAGTATATGTCAGAAACATAACTAATACCATTGGTTCTCAACTAGTTTTGCTGCAGGATTTTGGTCCCAGAATAGCACCTTATACTGCCAAATTTGTTTATAATATAAAGGTAAACAAGATGTTCATAAAACCCAGCAATGAAATTAATAGTCATTAAATTTAATAATTATTAATATTATCATAAACCGCATTGGCCCAACAATATGCAAAAAAAATTTCAAGTCCTTTGCACTAGACAAAAAAACTGCTATGAACAGCAGCCATTTTGATGTGAAATTTTCTAATTTGTTGTGATTGGGTGGAATATGACTGTGTGGTGTTTTTACATTTAAACAAATATTACCAAAAAATAATTCCCAATAACAATACTTAAGTTCTTCCTCATTACATTTTCCTTGTTTATAATTCATTTTATACAGAATTTGGTTCTACACTATATAGAAAAAAATGAGTTTTTTGGTAACAAAAATACCTTATGTATGGTTCATGAATTGTTTCCCTTTTATTTGTTATCCTAACTATACACAATATGATTATAAGCATGTATTGATTTATTTATTTTTGCATTTAGCATTGTTACACATTTTAGTGAGAGCCACTGATTATGACAGTATAATTTCTAACTTACCATTTTAACAAATTGCAGATTTTATCAATAATTTTGGTCAGTTTAGACTTACAGTACAGCAAACATAACTATTTTACAAGGTGTTGATTTTGTATGAATTCGTGAAATGTGATCTGTACAAAAATGTATGAATTTTAGAAAAAAGTTAGCAGGAAACTTCACCCCTAAACCTAGTCTCAGTCTCAGACGTCACGCCCATGGACCGTTGGCTGAACGTCTGATGCATATGGCACACTTAACTGGAAACACTTCAGGAGTTTCGAAGTCGTCATCTGGTTGGTTGAATTATACTGGATGTCCGGGAGATGTGTGTGTCGCATTCTTTAACGGTCCGCCAGGAAACAAATGCTGTGACGCTAACACCCCTCGTGGAAGAAGAACGCGGGCATGTTTACAAGCGCTTACCAGGATCAACTAAACGCTGGATTTTCAAAAGTATGTGAAGTTCGCGGCTCCATTGTTGCAGTAAACTTGCACAACATTCTTGAATTAATAATTTATAGATGCACGCCAGTCTGTTATTGCAGGGACATAAACGTTACATTTTCACGCACCTAAACATGACGCGGAACAAAACTAACTGTGACTGGTTGCGTTACATGTCAGTCAAACGTCCTCTTGGGCGGTCCGTGTCCAATGAAAGCTGCGATAGAGTCCAGGGGCCGTATTCACAAAGCATCTTAAGGCTGACACTGAACATCTTTGAGGGAATATGCGATAGAGCCTTGGGTGCTGATCCTTTTCTTCAAAAATGCAATAAATATTTGGATTTATAGATTATAGATAGATATGCCTCCTCTTGAGCCATTTGAACGTGCTTCTCCTGAATTTTGTTTATATAATTTGTCGCTTGAATTCTGCAATCTCTCGAGATGCAGACATGTAAGAGGCTGAAAATTAGCTGAACAAATACTATTTTAATTTGTGACAGCCTACATTTTAAAATCTTTATTTGAATATGACAACATTTTTATTTTAAAACCTTTATTTGAATATGGCAACATGATACCTCGTTCTAAAATATTTCTATGATTAAATCACTGACCAGGGATGCCAGGTATTCACAACAAAACCTGCCCAATTATTACTCAAAACTAGCCCAATTGTGTTTCAGGGGGCGTCCCATGGTAAAACTCGTGTTCCAGGGGGTAAAATCCACATTTTTGGAGGGGTTCCCCTGGTAAAATTTGCATTCCAGGGGCTAAATATTATGTTATTTGGGGTCGCTTCAACCCGCGGACATGAAAAACAACCCGCAGCAACAGTGTAAAAGTAGCCCAATTCCGTGGGAAAACCTGACAGAGACTCCTCCCCCATAAGCCAATCACTGTGGGCAGAGTTAGTAAGTGTGTTGACATCATCCATAGCAACGAGGTCAACCCCACCCTTTCTCCTAGCTTAAGACTTCTCTCTATTCCTTAGTAAAAGTTGGTCTCAGCAGCTTTGTGAATAGGTTTTAAGAGAAAACTCTTAGCTAAGAACTTTCACTGCTACTTAGAAAAACTCTTAGTGGTAAGATAAAATGTTTTTTGAATACAGCCCCAGACCTTCTGCCATCAGTCTGAAGGTCTGGCTATGCAAGACTACACTAAACCTAACCTCAGTGGGGCATAAGCAGATCATACAAAAACATATGTGGGATTGGTGGGATTGTATGAATTCATAAAAATAGCCACCAATTCGCCAAAACGTTAAATAGTTACGAATTTCCATAAGACTGTGTTGCTATACCTGATTCAGAGATGTTACTGATTTACAGCTCTCTTGCTTAGTGGCAGCCACCCAATTCCCACTAAGCTGAAGGTGTTCAACTGCACCCTCCTCCCTGTTAGAGGTGCTACTCACTCCTTTTTTTTTTTTTTTTTGTCAAATTGTCTCTCTGTTTCCTCAGCTTCTTTCAGTCTGTGAGTCTCCCAGTCTTCCTGTGTGGGCACCTCTCAGCCTATTCTCCCCATCCCAGGGGAGCTGGCTGATTTGCTGTAGCCCAGCTTGAAAGGTTTGCTCACTACTTAGAGATGTACTGTAGCACTGCTCATCAGAGCACTTGGTCTCACTGTAACTCTCACAAGAGCTGATGGACCGTCTGTAGAGGACTGCAGTGCTGAGCCTATTCCGTTTATGTCCAGTCTCATTTGTACATGAAAGGTCCTTTCCAGCAAGAAAGCTCTGAAATGGAAAATTAGGTAAACTCCCTTGGGCTCTCCTGTCCTTCACAGGCTTGTTTTCTCTCCCATCTTTATATAGCGGTTGAACTTGGGAATCCCTGGAGATCTCATTCTGAACACTTTCTGTGCTGTGAGTCTTTCTTATGGGTGAGGTCGGTACTGCTCTGCCTGTTGCTACTTCACGGTACGATTCGTTCCCAGGCAAAGGATCAGATGTAAAAAGTGTCCCGTTTCACCCCTCTTCATTGCACAACTAAGCTTTAACTTATTCATTAGACTAGGGTATCATTTATTTGTTGCTGTACAGTAAGAACTGACTGTGTACAGTTGCCTGCGTTTGGGTTTTAGTGACCTGGTTTAGATAAATGATGAGAAGGAAACCAATACAAATTTGCATAATGTCTAGAACATGCTAAATGTTTCATCCTCTTTCCGTGTTTCATTATGTAACAGTGCTGAGAAAGTTTTACAGTGTCAGACGATTTGTTTAAAACTGAGTTTTCACATAAGAGATAAATGGGTTCACCTATCCTGTTAAGTGGGAAACTGTGAAAGTCTTACCGTTGCATTTTTGATGAGAGCAAAAGGTAAATTTAGGTCCTGTGCTCTGAGATGAACCGAAATTAAGCACTGCAATTTGCTAATTAAAATTTTTTCTATGCAAGCTCATACTTGAATGAACTTGAACTCATCCCTGAATGCCAAAAAGCTGTCATTATTATAAATTTATACAAAATGTAAAATAGATTTTTTTTTTTTTTTTTTTTTTTTTTACAATAGTTACTCCAACCTACATCTAAAGCAGCACAGCTCTAGTGAAATCCCCCAGAGCTTATAAGTATATTCCTCTGAAATGAGTCTTTTTCAGTCTAGCATCAATAATGTTGGTAGCACTTTACAATAACATCTTATTTGTTAACATTAATTAATGCATTAACTAACAAACTAGTGATCAATATATTTTTTACATCATTTATTAACCATTGTTAATGTTAGTTAATAAAAATGTTCATGTTCATATTAGTTTACAGTGCATTCTCTAATGTTAACAGATACAACTTTGGATCTGAAAAATGTTATAGTAGATGTTTAAATTAACATTAACTAAGATTAATAAAAGCATGGTGTACAAACATATTTTGGCTTATAAAGTAATTAGTTCCTGTCCACAAATTTAGAAATGTCTGTCGCTCCGTTTTACTCCTATTTTCTGTCCCAAAGTTTCCACAAAGTTTAATTATCTGTCTTCTCTAGTTCCTATTTGCATTGGTGCAGAGGAAAGATGCTTATTGCACAGCTCTCTCTCATACTCGATTCTGATTGGTCAATCTATTGGTGCCATCTATTGGTCTGTTGTAAATGACAATGCTGTATATTAGAACACTTATTCAAGTAATTAAAACCAGTGAAATTTTGACTCCCCTGTTTCTAATCGGTTAATTAGTTGGGGAGGCTGCTACTTGAGTAGTCCCCCCATCCTAATCCTAACCCTTAAAAGAAAGCCGTGTTCACATTGCCAGCAAATTTAACAGCAACTTTACACCAGATGCGAGCCTATTATTAGTCATTATTAGTTACCTTGTTTGCTGATTTGAGTTCCACATCTGTTCGCTGTTTCATTGATTACTCCCTGTGTATTTAAGTTTTCCTTAGTTCCTGGTCCAGTGTTCATTGTTATATTATGTTGTTTGATGTATGCTTTCGCACTTTGTGGTAATTTAAAGTCTTCTAGTCATTTATTCCGTGTCCTGCTCCTTGTTCCTTGGATTATACAAAGCAGCCTGTAACACCCACACTTTTTCATTTTCTGGAAAAACAAAAAAAAAGTGTGCCATTTACCAGTGCAAAACTGGCTAACCATTATGGTTTTGTGGGTGATTGCCAGGATGTTGCTATGCAGTTGCTAAGATGATCTGAGTGGTTGTTAGCACATTGTAATGTGGTTGCTAGGGTGTTTGGGGTCATTGTTTGGTCTTAAATCACTTGTGAAGACAGAGCCGGAGGGAAGGCTGAGCGGAAGTGGTGGAGGGACAAATAAGTCCGTGGTGCTGGCAGAGTGACGTCTGACCAAGGCAGAGCCGGAGGGACGAGGGAATCCGGTGAAGCCATAAGGACGATGGTATCTAGTGGAGCTGAGGCCAAGGTGGAGTGACGGGATCAGCGGCTGGAGGCAGAGCCAGGGGATGCTCTTTACTGGGCGGAGCTAGAGACCAGAAGATTCAAGGTAAATCCACACCATGGAGAAGTGTCAGAGGTAGAGCCGAAGGACTAATGGGAACTAGTGGATGCGTAACTGATGGACTGGCTGAGTTTGGAAGAGGAGGCAGGACAGGGAAGCTGGGCAGGAACTCTAGAGACACAGGAGACTTGGAGCTAGGCTGGACTAGCAGGGATAGGAGAACCAGGGGCCGGTTGCACCAGCTGGATGTACACCCGGTCGTAAGACTAAGCTTAACGTAAAATGCGTTTTAAGTCCTGCGTAGAATTAATACCTGTTGCACCATCTGGGTGTAGTGCACATCTGAGACTAAATCTTATGCCTAGTCAAAAGTAGGTGTAAATTGTGAAGTCTTGACTTGTTTCCATGGTGAAAATAAAGATAAATAAAAACATTAAGACAATGGCGCGTCTGATACAGGCTACACGATCAGCGGGCTCTCCGGCATGAAAGAGTAATGAGAGACCGCACCAATCCTCTAGATATATATGAAGACAGAGAACTTATTGAAAGGTTTCGTTTTAGCAGGGTTGAATTGTTAGAATTAATCAACGAGTTATCACCGCAGTTACAACACGTAACAGACAGAACGGAGCACTGTCCCCAACACTGCAGGTGCTAATTTCTCTTCGATTTTATGCCAGTGGATCTTTCCAAAATACATTTGCTGATATGGTAAATGTAAGCAGAAGTACAACATGCCGGGCGATACGACGAGTTTCTCTCACCCTTCAAAATTGGTCTTATGAACATGTTCGTCTACCCACCCAGGAGGAGGCCACACACACTAAGGAGAAATTTTGCAGAGATTCCGGCATACCCGGTATTTTTGGATGTATTGATAGTACTCGTGTGCATTCAGGCACCATCTAAAAACGGGTAGCTTTTTGTAAATAGGAAAGGCATTCACTCAATCAGCGTGCAGGTATCATCTATTTGTTGGAGCCAATAAACTCAACTAACAGTGCGATAGAATATATCAGCGTGTACGCACATCGTCTACGCTAAGCGTAGCTGCGCCTAGTTGTAGTTTTAGATGGTGCAACAGGTGTAAATATTCATCGGAAAACTGGATGTAACCAAGTCCAGCGTAGAGCTTACACTCATCTTTTTTTACCTCCAGCTGGTGCAACCGGCCCCAGGAAAACCTATTCTTCCATTTCCTAAAAAATAGTGTTTATGGCCAGCTTCAGCTCACCATCTGTAGTGGGAGTGTGGGCGGGGTCTTCCTCCATTCCCTCGTACTCCACGAGTAATCCCACGATGACACATGCAGTTGCTGGCTCACACACCTGGTCAGACAAACAGTGGGGCTCGGGCTTCGGGGCGATGGTTGGCTCAGTCCTCATTTTGTGACGTGACAATGAGTGTGAGGAGGGGCTGGATGATGGTGATGTTCTCCTCTTCAGCTCTGCACACAGTAAAGGAGGATCTGTTCACCCACATAGCAAAGTTGATGTACTCCTCTAAACAATCAGGAATCAGGAAGTGGATATCCTTGTCTAGCCCACACCACAAACCATCCATAAGGGGGAGGTCATCGCATGTTGCACGGTGGCATATAAACTTCCTCTAAACTTCTGCCACCTTGAAAAATAAAAATAATTCCCCCTCTTAGTCCCTTGCAGCTTTTTAAAGGGGCAACACTGATCAATGCTATATCCATTTTTGGAGGTCTGGTGTTTTGTCATGGGTAAGCTCCACAAATGATGACGACAAGGACGAATATGCTAGTTAACTTTAATGAAACAAAACAAAAGCAGTATTCCGACAAGAAGGTAGAACGTAACAGTGATAACGAACTACATGCAAACAGATGCAATCTAATTAATCATATAATGAATTGTCATGACAGCCAAGGAACAAGCAGGAACATAGAACAAAGGAAACAGGAACAAGGAGAAGCATACTAAAAGTCCTGTGAAACTTACAAAAGACATAAGATCTACTCCATTGAAGAGAGGCATATTTTGTTTTTTGTCCACAAATGATTGGTGCATTGTACTTTTTTGGATTTTTTTTTTTAAGCGTTTTAAACATGTTTTGATTCTAAACTGGGTTAGTTTTATTGCTCTTGTTAAGAGAGACTTGATTTGGTCTGAGAGAACGCTTTTGGTTTCTTCTCAAATCCTCTGAATTTCTCAGAGGATTAGCCTGTAAGGGCAATGTCTATATAGAACAAATTATGTTGGTATTTCTGTACTTGTGTATTGGTTTGGCAGATCCCATTTAAAATCATGATGGAGAATTACAACTGTATAGAAGGATTCTCTAACTTTCAGGCAGCTTGCCCATGGTGTTTTAAATAATTAAACATTTAATTTAAAGAGGTTAACTTATAAATGGCCTGCAGAAGCAGTTTCTATTGCTCTCTGCAGAATAAAGTATAAATTAGATTGCCCATTTATTTCACTCAGTATCTGGAGGGATGGTAGGCCATCTATCCAATCAAAAGTTCAAGTGTCTTTTGTCAAGACAATCTATATGGAGTTCCTGAACACTTTCTGATGGCTCTTGAGCAGTTATGTATGCATGCTGTATACAGCATATACAACAGCATATTTTATGTTTTGTTTTTAATTTAAGTATTTTGGTGCTTTACTGACTCACAACTCAGTGGGCTTGTAAATTAATCAACACCGCAAAAAATACATTGAAACCAAGGGGTCAACAGAGGCCTTCAAAACATGCCCAAATTCAGAAGAAAAAACATCAGTGAAGTCATGCAGTAAATTAAATAATTTGTAGAAAATAATTGGCTCTTTTTTTTCCTGAGTGTGTGTGTGCGCACCTTTGGGTTTACTAAATGATTTTGATAGTCTAAGGCCTATCAAGATGTCATAAACGACCCTATCTATCTATCTATCTATCTATCTATCTAAAAAATCCCTAGGGATACATTACCATTCAAAAGCAATTTAATGTAGGTCACTTTTGACCCAATCAGCAAGAAAATGGCGATTGCTAATCAATAACCACATTTATTTCATATTAGCATGACCTCATTACATGACCTGTGTATGTTCTACATAAAGCACCCTAGTGAGATGTCATTTCATGACTGACTGCTCATTTGTCCGAGGTTTGGCTGATAAATAGATGATCTAGTTTTTCTCTATTCTAGTCCGCTCTGATTGAGTGGTTTTGGGGGGATCTGGCAGGTGGTGGTACTCTGGGCATTCAGCCTGTGCATCACTGACCTTTATCATTGTCCCTTTTAACACACTTTAAACTTTTAACACATTTCAGGAGAGTTTTAACTATAGATTTTGTGACAACGCAGAGCTGAAGCTTGGAATTCTGGGGCCCTTTTGATTGGAATCATACATTAACTTTTTTTCAGTCCTTGACCAAATTAAATTAGTTGATTTTGATGTTCATCATGTGATTTTAATGTACTACTACTTTGTTCTAAAGTAGTAGTAAACCCAGGTATATTTTTCCTGACCTATGCAACAGTATTAACTTACTGTTAATATGGTTTGATTGGCAGATTTCAATTTTATAGAAAAAAAAAAAAAGCTTATGTATTGTGCTCCTACGCTCATTCTGGCCTATTGAACTTTCTTTCATGCTACACAGATTTTTGTTTCCTATTTGTCAAGATGATTCGTGCACTGCATGAACCTCGGTCATCTGTTCACTTTCAGAATGAGAACTAAAGAAAGCATAAGATCAGACCATTTTATTCTCCTTTTTTGTTACTGGATCTTACATTAATCTTACAGGAATTGTTGTAAGCCACTATTCATTCCCACCTTCCACCCTGGTGCCATCTTGTACATTGTTTCTACAAGTATCTTTCTTTTCTGTCTCTATCTTTTGTCTAATGTTTAATCCTACTGCCACATATGTTCCAGTGTATCTGCATGACAGTCATAGAGAGATTCTTCCATCCTCCCTATTCTCCACCCAGAGGTTGTGACAGATGTTCACTAAATTTATGGTTGTGCAGAGACCCAGATATTCAATCCTCCATCTGGTCATTAGGCAAATTATATAGGTAACTCCATTAATAGTTTTATTTCTGCTTGATGAAGCATTTTTATTTTTATGGCCAAATGCAAAAAAAAAAAAAAAAATCTGTTTTAATTCCACCCTCACTTTTGCCCTGTTTTACATTAAAATCCGGTTCTTCTACAGACTCACCTTGTGAGCAAATTGCTTTTTTAATTCATTTAGTCAACTGCTTTAAAAGCTAATGAAGTGAGATCAAATGGTGACACTAAGAAGCAGAGAAAAGACACCTTAACCAAAGACTTGCAGTTTGATGTAATTTAGCAGCCCCTGTGTTGCCTGAATGCTAAATGACAGATTGTCATTTGGAACAGAGCAATCAAAATGTGCTGAATTCACCAGGGCAATAAGCCAGTGTTTCCTGTATTCCTTCCCCTTGCGGAGGCGGTGTCTTCATTAAGACATACTTTTATTAGTTGAATACAGGCTTCTTAATCATTCAGTCACAGTGACTCAGATCACTTTGTGTTTTCCTGAAACAGTTCAGTATAAATGTCAAAAAGGCAAAATTGTCAGAAACACTTCAAAACAAAACAAAAATGTTTTACATTGCATCTATGTGATTCATTCATGGTTCAATGTCATGACTTTTTTTTTGTTTTGTTTTTCTATTAATTTTTTAATAAACTTAAAATGCAATTCATACAGCCTCTTCTAGAATGAACATGGTTTCATTTCTGAATCCATCCATCCATCCATCCATGCATGCATCCATTCATGAATCCATTCATTCATGATAAAAATGGCACAAACCATGAATATGAAACCTATATGTATGTTTCCTTGTCATTATTGTGGACGTTCTTATTTTTTATTGACCCTAATTCACACAAAATAAATTAAAAAAAAAAAAAAAGATTAAAAGGATAGTTCACCCAAAAATGAAAATTATCCCATGATTTACTCACCTTAAAGCAATTCTAGGTGTATATGAATATCTTCTTTCAGAAAAACACAATCGGAAATATCTATTTTTAAAAATATCCTGACTCTTCCAAGCTTTATAATAATAGTGAATGGGGGGCACGATTTTGAAGCCCCCAAAAATGCATCCATCCATCATAAAAATAATCCATATGGCTCCAGGGGGTTAATAAAGGCCTTCTGAAGGGAAGCGATGGGTTTTTGTAAAAAAAAAAAAAAAAAAATTCAATATTTAAAACTTTATTAACTATAATAACTAGCTCTCAGCAAACGGCCATATGCATCGATTTGCGGAGGAAGAGCGCAGAAGCGCAGAGGATCGAGCAAAACAAAACTAAAAGACTTTCAAATGACATGAGCCAATATTTTATTCACAATAGAACATAGATAACATAACAAATGTTTAAACTGAGAAATTTTACACTGTTATCCACTAAATGAGCTCATTTCAAAAAAGTTGGCACAGGGGCAACAAATGGCTGAAAAAGCAAGAAATTTTGAAAAGATTCAGCTGGGAGAACATCTAGCAACTAATTAAGTTCATTGATATCAGGTCTGTAACATGATTAGCTATAAAAGGGATGTCTTAGAGAGGCAGAGTCTCTCAGAAGTAAAGATGGGCAGAGCTGTGAAAGTGTGCATAAAAAGATTGTGGAATACTTTAAAAACCATTTTCCTCAACGTCAAATTGCAAATGCTTTGCAAATCTCATCATCTACAGTGCATAACATCATCAAAAGATTCAGAGAAACTGGAGAAAGACCTTTTTTGGATGCCCGTTTATTGGGCCCTCAGACGATACTGCATCACTCATCGGCATGATTGTGTCAATGACATTACTAAATGGGCCCAGGAATACTTCCAGAAACCACTGTCGGTAAACACAATCCGCCGTGCCATCTGCAGATGCCAACTAAAGCTCTATCATGCAAAAAGGAAGCCATATGTGAACATGGTCCAGAAGCGCTGTCGTGTCCTGTGGACCAAAGCTCATTTAAAATGGACTGTTTCAAAGTGGAAAAGTGTTCTATGGTCAGACAAGTCCAAATTTGACATTCTAAAGACGGCTAAAGAGGAGGGAGACCTTTCAGCGTGTTATCAGCGTTCAGTTCAAAAGCCAGCATCTCTGATGGTATGGGGGTGCATAAGTGCATACGGTATGGGCAGCTTGCATGTTTTGGAAGGCACTATGAATGCTGAAAGGTATATAAAGGTCTTAAAGCAACATATGCTCCCCTCCAGACAACGTCTATTTCAGGGAAGGCCTTGTGTATTTCAGCAGGACAATGCAAAACCAGATACTGCAGCTATTACAACAGCATGGCTTCGTTGAAGAAGAGTCCGGGTGCTGAATTGGCCTGCCTGCAGCCCAGATCTCTTCAGCAGCTGGAAACCTATATCAGGCAAGAATGGAACCAAATTTCAACACCAAAACTCCAGAAACTCATAACCTCGATGCCCAGACGTCTTCACACTTTTTTGAAAAGAGGAGATGCTACACCATGGTAAACATGCCCCCATTCCAAACATGCCCCCATTCCAACTATTTTGAGACCTGTAGCAGGCATCAAATTTGAAATGAGCTAATTTTTCCGTTATTCAGGTTGTATATCTCTGATTGTGTTCGTCTGAAATAAGATAGCCATATATACCTAGGATGGCTTGAGGGTGGGTAAATTATGGGATAATTTTCATTTTTGGGTGAACTATCCCTATAACATTTGTAACCACTATTTTTTCTTGTTTTTCAGTCTGTGAGAATAAGACTCTTGGCACGGTAATGAGTATAACGAGTATATCCTCTTCATGACAGCACCAGCAGTGTGGTTTGCTTGATAACAAGCTCTACATGTGTCCAGTCTCCTTAAACAAATACATATTACTCCAGAGCCGTTCAGTGTCCACTGATTTCTGAATGAAATGCATTCAAGTGTGGATGATATATGAGATCTCTTCGCTGTTCTCTTGAATAATGTGAGGTCATCGTCTCCTTGTTCGGACCAGCAGTAACTGATCAAAGACAAATCTCCTTTAGCCCATGCCGACAGATGATTTGAGAAACATTACAAGGAATCCTGACCTTTTTATCATTTTACTGCATCCTTTCACTTAATAAAGAAAGAATTGAGTGACAACATTAAAACTTGTAGTTGATGATGTAGCCGGTTCATCTTCAGCTGGGTCCCATAGTCTTTGATCTATTAAGTTTTTCAGGAAACTGCTCAGTTGTGACCGATTGCACTTGTTGGACAAGGGTTTGGATTTATTCATAGAGATGATTCTTAGATCTAGGCTATCATGTTTTGATGGATGAGCCAGTGACTCTCCATCCAGTTATAAAAGCCAAGTGATTTGAAGATGGGCTGTCAGTTAGTGAGGCAAGGCTATTATAGAACCCTAAGGAACAGCACGGAAACATATTGTTATTATATGATCATCCATCTGCCACAAGGTCCTGTGTGTTACTGGAAACTTTCCCCTCAGTTCTTATTCCTGGTACAAGCTATTTGCTCTCTCTGGGAGGTTTTCCATGGCCTATTCCTATGGCCTAAGCTTTGTGTCTCACAGTGATATAAATTTGAAGTTCTAGATGTCATTTTGGACAGTAAAGCTAGATTCCTATCTTAAAATACCCCCACCTTCTAACCTTTTCTTCTCAGCGGCTCTTTCCCTTGGGTTCAATATAAAGTTGGACTGCCTCTGATCTGGAACAGATGGTTTCTCTAGATTAAAGCAGCAAACATTGGCAGGTTGATTGATGGAGGCTCTAATTTTGTTATTTTATGAATTTCACACACTGTTTTAACCCTGGGCTGAAGTGATGCGAAGCATAAAGTCACATATACAATTCACTACAAATAACATTGCTATATTAAAATGCACATTCACTCTTAATTACATGTGGGGGGTGGGGTGGTTGTTACAGCCCTGGTTCAAACTGGGAGTCAAGGTATTATTATTTTTCTTCCAAAAGCATTTATCCACTGCAGTATAAACAGTCTTGAACTGGTGAAGTGTGCATTATATAGTGCCATAACCTGGCTTTGTTCCCCAGGCCTTTAGTAGTGCAGAGAAATTGGCTGTAAAAGGATTCATGCCCGGGTCGGACACATTGAAATGGAGTGCTGACTGTGTCAGATGTTAAGTGGCGCTGGCACTGCCATGGTAGGCTGGGTTACCACAAGTACTACTAAGATAACCTCAGGTACAGTATTGATTTCAATACAGCCACAGCAAAGAAGCCAAGCTCGGTTACAAACTTTCCATAAGGCCTGTTCTTCACTTGCCCTCAGGGGTTTGGATAGAAAAATAAGGAGGTATTTATGTGTATTTGTGCATGTGTCTCTGTATATCTATGAAAATGACCAGTCCATAGAGCTCCCAGTGGGACTGTCATGATATAGACCATTCACCTAGACTCAATAAAATGACTTAAAGGATAGTGAAATCACAGTCAATATTCTTTTACTACGCATACAGCTTGCATCATTTATGACTGGCTTCTGTGTTGTCCAATGCAAAAGAATGGCAATGTTTTATTCATACAGTGGTGTCCAAAAGTCTGAGACCACACTGAAAGTCTGGATTTCTACATGGAAATAAAGAGAATGTTTTGGGACTCTGAAAAAAATTAAAACAGAATTGAAAGAAAAACAAATATTTTAGATTAAAGTGCACTAGATCATTAATCAAATAAGCAAATCCTTGACATTGACCATGTATACTTATTTGATTTCCTTGCTTCCACTGAAGCACACAAAATGCTCTTTGGAAGATTGTTATGCTGATCATATAAATTGTAATGGGGAAAAAAGCAAACTAGCAGTATTTTCACTATTGATCTTGCACTTTTGGACGCCACTGTATACATAAGGTTGTTCTAAAAAACATTAGAACACTTAAACAAACACATTATCAGACAGAGGACTTGATGTATGAATACACAATGGTGTATTCAAGAGGATAATTTTCTTCCAAATAAACCCTCCATATCCTCGCTAAGCCACATAGAATAATAATATCATTGAGCTGGAATATTATAAATCATTTTAAATTGCTTATTATTTCTCTCTATTATCAGTTCCAAATAGAACATTTAAATGTAATTATTGCCTTCATTCAAAACTCATGGATGGGAAGCCCTGGGTGAAGACTAACCGCCTGAGTTGCTCCTGCTGGCTTTTCGCCTTGCCTATATTTATCTAATTAGATTGGCTCTTTGCCTTTGGTTTATCAACATGGAAAAATGTTGCCAATTCTTCCAGGTCCACCGCAGAGCCAGAGCACTTGACATTTGTTATTTGTGTATCACATTATGCAGATAGAACTGAGTAATTTCATGGAGGAATTTCAGAGGTTAAATTGCAAATATTATTCCATTATCATTTGCGGCAAGAGACAAGAGTTTGGTGTTCAGCAAATGCAGAGAATTCTGTCATTTGAATGCTGTTACATAAGTAGTGTTTCCACAGAAAACGCTATTTAGGCATTAGTCAAGGTGTTCCCATCAAAGAAGTGCAAGATTTTATTATTCTACTTGTGGGCATTGATATAATGTGCCTCCCTCATGACACTATCAATTTCAAGCTCAAGCAACAAGCTGAGCGATTACATACAGTATTGCTGAAGAATTGTCTTTTATCATCAAGCCAACTGGAACATCTTTCCTTTTCATCTTCAGAGAATTTCAAAACTCACCACTGAAACAATAGTGTGCGTTTTGCGTCTCTGTATTCCTCAAAGGTGGCACCAGTCAGAAAGCCTGCTGCACAAAGATGATTTGACATCAAACCATGTTTGAAGTGTGGGAACAAAAAAAAAAAACTTTTCAGGCTTGTCAGCTGTCAGCGTAATTCCAATGTGACACCAGCAGGAATCAAAAGTAGTGGCTGCAACTTGCCCAGTTAATGAAATTACTCAATCTTTCTGCTACAATAAATGAGGGTTAACCCTGCTAGATGTGTCTGGTTTACTCACAGTGGTTATTGGTAGTTACTGGTAAAAGTAATAACATTTTCCTTACAAATGCATACACATTTTGTGAGATGACGGAGGGAGGAGCAATGGCTGATGAAGGCCGGGCGGAACCAGAGAGACTACCGACAGAGGTGGAGCCGGTGGAGATGGAGACCTGAATAGCCAAAGAGATTAGACAACGCCGTAGGTCCTGGAGGCCAAGGCAGAGCTGCAGTGATGAGTGGCCAAGGCGGAGCCAGGGTGCCGGCGGTGGAACCGGTGGGACTGAGGAACAATGCAGAGCGTGGTGGAGGGACAAGGTGGTGGAGGGACAAGGCGCAGCCGAAGGTCCAAAAGTCAGTGGCGTAAGCAGAGTGACAACTGACCAAGGCAGAGCAGATGGGACGAGGGAGCCCAGTGGAGCTGTAAGGACAACAGAACCAGATGGAGCTGAGGGAGGGAGGAGGCAAGACAGAGCCAACTGGTCGACGGGCTGAGGTGGAGTGATGGGCTTGTTGGCCCGAGGTGGAGACGGGGGTCCACGTGCCAAGGTGGAGCTGGCAACAGGAAGACCCGAGGTGGATCTGTGCAGCAGAGTGGAGTAAACAGAGGAGGAGCCGAGGAACTGAAGGGAGCCAGTGAAATCATGGCCGAAGAACTAGCTTTCTTGGATAGAAGAGGCAGGAGATGGAGGCTGGGTGGGACCATCAGAGACGCAGGAGACTTGGAGGTGGGTGGGACCAGTGTCGATGGGAGACATAGGAGAATTATCTTTTCCAGTTCCTCAAACCAAGGTGCAGCCGAAGGCCCAAAAGTCAGTGGCATAAGCAGAGCGACAACTGACCAAGGCAGAGCTGGAGGATCGAGGGAGTCCGGTGGAGCTATAAGGACGATGGTCCCAGGTGGAGCCGAGAGAGGGAGGAGCCAGGGCTGGCCACCTGGTCAGACTCTCAGGGCTTTGGGATGAAGATGGCCTCAGTATTCTAGAAGAAGGGATTTGCATCAGTCTTTTAATCAAATGAAAAACAATACAGAAATCACAAGAGTAACCAAGGGCAGCGTAACAGCTTGTATAAACTAAGACAATACCGGATGAAGAACAGAATCAAACTCAGAAACTGAAACAGGTGTGTAACATGATCAGTAATCAAGGAAACTAACTAGTGAATAAAGACGGGCAGACAGACAGGGCAAACAAAAACATAAACCTGAGAGTATGGAGCAGAAACAATGCATCCTCTGTGTCTGTTTTTAGACCTTCCTGCTTAGGCAGTGGTCTCAAACTCAATTCCTGGAGGGCAATAGCTCTGCACAGTTTAGCTCCAACTAGCTCCAGCTCACACCTGCTTGGAAGTTCCTAGTAATCCTGATGACCTTGATTAGCTGGATCAGGTGTGTTTGATTAGGGTTGGAGCTAAACCGTGCAGAGCTGTGGCCCTCCAGGAACTGAGTTTGAGACCACT
The DNA here is from genome assembly GCF_019924925.1 of Ctenopharyngodon idella. NCBI lineage: Eukaryota > Metazoa > Chordata > Actinopteri > Cypriniformes > Xenocyprididae > Ctenopharyngodon > Ctenopharyngodon idella. Next base: position 16,159,651 of record NC_067236.1, on the reverse strand, counting down.
GCGCTTAAGTCTCTCCAAGGTCTCGCTGGAAAGCTTTTCTAATAATATACACGAGTCCTAAAGCTCTTGCCTGATCACAACCCTTTTTTTTAATAGTGATATTCCTCTGACCTTTTCTTTTTTGTAATGTCTCTCAGCCATCTCTCTTTCTACAGTCTTTCTTCAAATCTCCCTCTTGCTCACTCTCTCTCCTCCCCCATCATGAGTGTATACAGCACACCCTGCTGATTGCTGTGTCAGTGACCTTATTCTTAATTTTTATAATTCAAATACACATTTATGATAGTGAAATCAAAAAATAAGGCTAATACATTAAATGTGATGGAGAGGCCGTAGACAACATCAAGCTAAATAAATTTGCTCTTTGTTGGCTTTAAACATTTTTATTGTTGTGCTAAAGCTGCTGTTATGTGTTTAGCTCATTCAAATGGACTTCCAACATATGAGTTGGACAGTACATGCGTGTTTCTCCAAGAGATAATCTTCTGCCTTTACCTGCCTGGATCACGAAAACGTTCAATGTCATAAGCACACCTTCATTTGCATATTATCTCCTCCACGAGAGCTCCTCCTGCCCTATATGGTGGAGTGGGCAGTGTGCAGTAGACTCTAAAAGCTGATTATCTGCACTTTACAGAGGTGATGTTTGTTGATTCCCATGAGACTTCATTAAAAGCACATTGGTAATTACCTCACCAGACACCATTCAGGCCACATGCATTACCCAGAGTCCACATACACACCAGCCCTGAGTGCCGTAATTAACTCGTGAGTTTAGACTCTCTCTGCGCTGAGCTCTTTGATTTATGCTGTATGACTCATGACCTGAATCCAAAAATGGCTGCTTTATTTAGCAAATCTGCAGTCATACTTTTTTATCGGTAGTGTGTTTCCTCGAAGGACAATAGGAAAAGGTAGAGAGAAGTGTGATAAGATCTGAATATTTCTCTTTTGATTAATGTGTTTACAGCTAAAGTGGACATTATTTGCAATTTTTTTTTGCAAAATAATTTTCTATTTTTTTTCCTTCCATGCAGCTGATAATTTATTTCATCATATACAGACACAACAATTTATTGAAATAACCTTTTTTTCTGATTTATTAAGGTCATCAATTTCAGTTTGATAATGCTTCCAAGTTGCATGACTTTCGTTCTTCTGTGAAACACAAAAGAAGATATTTTAGAGAATTTTTTTGTGCAAACAGTGAAAGTCAATGAGGTCATTTGTACTTTGACTTTCACTGAGACATTTTTCAAAATATCATCTTTTGTGTTTCACAAAAAAAAAAGAAAAAAAAGAAAGAAATTATACAGGTTTGGAATAACTTTTTTGGGTGAACTATCCCTTTAATGCACGTTCCCTCTTATTGTGCGTGATTCCTCAATGCAAGTTATTTCAAAGAAAAAAAATAGTTTGTTGTAATAAATGTTATTTTAGTATTATTTACTACTGTAATATTAATATTTTGAATTAGCTTTTATTTTTATATTTTCAGTTTTCATTTTAATTTTAGTTTAGTTTTAGTTTTGCTTTTGTCAATCAAATTTTTTTGTCAATTATTAATTTTATTAGTTTTTTTTTTATATTCATATTTACGTTTTTTTATTTCAGTTTTTCATTTTAGTGCTTCAACTTTTATTTTCCAATGCAAATGTCAAATTTCTGTTTAAGTTTTTCATCTAATATTTTAATGTTGTATATAATAAAATCTTTTTATAACATCTAGTCACTTGCATAGATTTGACCTTGACTATTTTCATCCTCGATTTTTTCCCCTACCCTTCCTTTTCTCAGTTTGTATAGCTGACATTGAAGGTCAGTAGTAGTGATATAAGTGAGCACAGAGCAAGGTGAAGCACCGCCGCTAACAGCATTCATATTCATTTGCTTTTGTCAGGTGCTAATAAGCTAGCGCTGATGCTACGAGGAAGCTCCACGCCACCCACTGATGAGGATTGATTTACCCCTGAATCATCACATCAGCCCTCACATCCATTACAGATGGGCGTATTATCATACTTCACCCCTCGATATTTCATGAAGAGGCTTATAAAGCCTCCCCACTTGTGTTTCATAGAGCTCTTATTAAATCAAGAGAGCTGCCACAGAGATACACAACCTCAAAAGTCATTAAGAATCAAAGAGCCTATAGTTCATACAGGGGATAGTTGCTGCTAACAGTAAACTGTATGTCTAAATATGTAATTGTATGCAAATTAACCCTGTGTCCCAGTGTTAATCAGGCTATTATATTGCAGTGATAACTGTTATTTTGTAAATAACACTTACTGCACACAACTGTGCCCACAACTGCACAGTGTTAATATTGTTAAATAAGGGGCCGTTTACACAACATTGTTTTCAACTAAAAACTGAAAACTTTTTATGCATTTTGGCAGTTCACTTTTGAAAACAGTTTAAAATGCAAGTTTTTGAGAAAGATACCATTATCGTCTCCATGTAAACTACAAAAAGTAAATTGGTCCCACTTTATGTTAGGAGGCCTTAACTACTATGCACTTACATTTAAATTAATCATTTGATACAATGCACTTATTGTGTACATACATGTTTTTACATTGTACATATATTTAAAAAAATAACTGCATGTAAATACATCTGTAATTAATTTCTGTAATTACATTTATAATTACACTGTTGATCCCTTACACCTTAACCCACCCTTAAACCTACCCATACCACCAAACCTGTCCCTAACCTTACCCGTATCCCACCTCAATAGCAGCAAAAGTGTTTTGCAATACAATATGAACACAATCAGTACATTGTACTTATTTTGTGATGTAAGTACATAGTAGTTAAGGCCACTTAATATAAAGTAGGACCAGTGAATTTGTGAAACCGGTGACGTCATGTGCATGTGTATTACATGTTCAGTCTATAGACGCGTAGTGTTTCTTTACAAAGTGACATCACCAACTACTGGCCTGGCATGAACAATACAGCATTTTTAATCGTTCTTGCAGATCCATGTGAATGGGATCGTTTTAACAACATTGTTGTCTGTACAAGCAAAACGTAAAAGAAAAATTCAGAAATTAAACAAAAACTAATACAAAAAAAAATAGCCTAATATTAGCAACAGAGGTGTATTGAAGCTAGTTTCTGCCATGGAATACAAAAAAACTAAAAGATAATTTTGACTTTTTTTATCTCACAATTGCGAGAAATAAAGTCAGAATTGCGAGATATAAACCTGCAATTTTGAGAAAATAAAGACAGAATTGCGAGATATAAACCTGCAATTGTTAGAAATAAAGTCAGAATTGAGAGGTATAAACCTGCAATTTTGAGAAAATAAAGTCAGAATTGTGAGATATAAACCTGCAATTTTGAGAAAATAAAGTCAGAATTGTGAGATATAAACCTGCAATTGCGAGAAATAAAGTCAGAATTGTGAGATATAAATCTGCAATTTTGAGAAAATAAAGTCAGAATTGTGAGATATAAACCTGCAATTGTTAGAAATAAAGTCAGAATTGAGAGGTATAAACCTGCAATTTTGAGAAAATAAAGTCAGAATTGCGAGATATAAACCTGCAATTGTTAGAAATAAAGTCAGAATTGAGAGGTATAAACCTGCAATTTTGAGAAAATAAAGTCAGAATTGTGAGATATAAACCTGCAATTGTTAGAAATAAAGTCAGAATTGTGAGATATAAACCTGCAATTTTGAGAAAATAAAGTCAGAATTGTGAGATATAAACCTGCAATTGTTAGAAATAAAGTCAGAATTGTGAGATATAAACCTGCAATTTTGAGAAAATAAAGTCAGAATTGCGAGATATAAACCTGCAATTGCGAGAAATAAAGTCAGAATTGTGAGATATAAACCTGCAATTTTGAGAAAATAAAGTCAGAATTGTGAGATATAAACCTGCAATTGTTAGAAATAAAGTCAGAATTGCGAGATATAAACCTGTAATTGTGAGAAATAAAGTCAGAATTGCAAGATATAAACCTGCAATTTTGAGAAAATAAAGTCAGAATTGAGAGGTATAAACCTGCAATTTTGAGAAAATAAAGTCAGAATTGTGAGATATAAACCTGCAATTGTTAGAAATAAAGTCAGAATTGTGAGATATAAACCTGCAATTTTGAGAAAATAAAGTCAGAATTGTGAGATATAAACCTGCAATTGTTAGAAATAAAGTCAGAATTGTGAGATATAAACCTGCAATTTTGAGAAAATAAAGTCAGAATTGCGAGATATAAACCTGCAATTGCGAGAAATAAAGTCAGAATTGTGAGATATAAACCTGCAATTTTGAGAAAATAAAGTCAGAATTGTGAGATATAAACCTGCAATTGTTAGAAATAAAGTCAGAATTGCGAGATATAAACCTGTAATTGTGAGAAATAAAGTCAGAATTGCAAGATATAAACCTGCAATTTTGAGAAAATAAAGTCAGAATTGCGAGATATAAACCTGCAATTTTGAGAAAATAAAGTCAGAATTGCGAGATATAAACCTGCAATTGTTAGAAATAAAGTCAGAATTGAGAGATATAAACCTGCAATTTTGAGAAAATAAAGTCAGAATTGCGAGATATAAACCTGCAATTGTGAGAAATAAAGTCAGAATTGCGTGAAATAAACTAATTAAATTGCAAGTTACAATGTCAGAATTGCAAGATAAAAACTCGCAATTGTGAGAAAGTCAGAATTGCAAAAAAATAAAGTCAGAATTGCGAGATATAAACTCACAATTGCGAGTTAAGTCCTATTCTGAGGAAAAAAAGACTGACCTTTTTTTTCTCAGAATTGCAAGTTTATATCTCACAATTCTAACTTGTAATTGCGAGTTTATGTCACGCGGCTCTAAGAAAAAAAGTCGGAGTTGCGAATTTAAACAAAACAGTCAGAAATGTGAGATAAAAAGCTGCAATTACTTTTTTTTATTTTTTATTCAGTGGCGGAAACAAGCTTCCATAAAAATATATGAGATTTGAAATTGTTCCATAAAAATAGTTCATCAGATTTGTTTATTGATTCGTTCAGTAACTCTTTCTGCAAATTATGACATATATGCCAGTTGCTGGCAACATGTCAGTGTTTTTGTGTGCTACAAAAAAAACAGATGTTCAGATGTTCTTATTAGCCTTTATTAAAATGTTGCATGTCTACCAAAAAGTAAATCCATAAAGCTTGTTGTTTAAGCATCATAAGCATTTTCTCAATAACAAAACAACAAAGCAGATCATTTTTTCTTCTATTTTGTCAGCTGCTGGGCATGAATTTTGGGCATGAATAATAGCCTAAAAATGTTTGTTTTGCAAATTTTTACAAACATTTAACACTTGACAAGTGTTAATTTTGGACCCTGCCAGTGTTCTAGTGTGTGGTGAGGAATCTCTTACAGTTAATTTGAAAAGTGCACACAGAGGCCTTGCACCAAAGTTGCTTCATTAAACTAATGCATTGTTAATTAATGCTAACATGGGTGATTGAATAGGCTGTGCTGAATGTCTCTGAATGTGGCATACTCGATTCCATTGTTGTGTTGTCATCCGTCAGTGTGTAATTTTCTGTTGTAATGCTAACAGTCTCAACTGATCTTGATAAGCCGAACACAGAAAATGAGAGAGTGAAACGAAGATAATACATGAAATCTGATAAGCTTGTTTGATAAGCTAATAGCTTGTTTAATCTAGGCTACATATCGTAAGTAAGACTAATAGAGCTGCACTTTCCAGTCTGTTCCTTAACTACAAGACATCTCTCAATCTAGCAATGATGAAAAAGTGGCCAGATTTGCTGATGGAAAAACAGTGTGCAGGCTGAGCATGCTGTTGCTCCTGTTGTTGCTAATTTTGAAAGCCCGTCTAGACTGAAAAGAGACCAGCTGGCAACTTTGAAATGGTTTATGAATGAAAGACACTAGCTGCTGCTGTTTCCCTCTGGCTGTGAGAAGAGTTTGATGTACCAGGTGGTGCTCTTGATTCTGCTGGAACAGTAGCTGGTGAATCTCTTGTCATTTTATGATGACTGAAACTACGGAGACAACAGGCTTCCCCAATATGTAACCCAGATCACCTCTTTTACTCTGTGCAGTCTGGGATTAATTGGACAGGAAAGACTTTTACTGAGTCGGTGTAACATAATGCAATCCATTTTAAGAAAGAATCATGACTTTCTCTTGTTGGAATTTTAAGTTTTAAACATTTTAAATGCTATTCCTTGGATATGTAGGTTTATGGAGCAATTTATACATAATGCACCAGAAAAAGCACTGTTGGAATTGGGTTTGGGATCAATTATGCATTCCCACTTATGCATTGCTCCAGATGTGATTTTGCTCTTGTAATATAAATGGTTATAGCATTATTGTTTATGTTACTGTTTAAATAGCACGAAAGATTAATGAACATGACTTTCAGCACAGCAAATACACTTATTCATTGTGACTCTAACACCCGTGACACATGTTTATTTAATCTTTATACAACAATTAGTTAAGCACCACTAATTTGATTGGACAAATGGTGTTCTAAGAGGGCAGATTTTTTTGTGTACCAGCACTAGAGCATATCATGGTTTATTAGGGCTGCACGATTTATCACGATTAAACCGCACAAGATTTGGCAAAGGCTGCGTTTATTTTATGCGCAGCTTGTCAGAGCTTTACGGCTCTGTGATCAGTAGTAAATGCTTCTCCATCTGAAAGCCAGAGGGCGCTCTCGCGCAGAAACTCTAAATATGCCTTGCTGCAGAAAAAGATAACACGAGTCATATCGCTGACTGTAGCTGAATAAACATTAGATTGAAACGCTTTGATTAATTTAACATGACTAATAAACACATGACTGACTTATTTTGTGTAAGAAGCCACATCATCTCACAGAAGGACGCTTAACTGTCGTTATGAAGTGAGTTTGGAGTAAAAACATGATATTAAATGTTGTTAATAAATGCTTCTCGTGTCTGGAAAGATGTTTAACGCGTGTTGCTTTTTCAAATGTACATTATAAGCGACTTGCAGTGCTTTCAGATGGATTAGCATTTGGAGCCATACTTTATCGACAAGCTGCGCATAAAAAAAAAATAATAATAATCGCAGCCTTTGCGATTTCATAATCGCACTAAGAATCGCGTTTAAGTGATAATCGCGTTTAAGTTCAATGTTATGTTTCATATCGTGCGATAAATTGTGCAGCCCTAGGACCTTTAAATTGGATGTTTAAAGACACAATAAATAAGATTATTGAATTAAAATATCCAAAAACCACTAGAACAATGTTACATATTTTTTTGACTTGTGTACTTACATTATCCCAAATGTTTCCAAGAATGTTTAAATCCAGAGAAATAAGCAATTTTAACCAGGACTGTGTCCGTGCATCGCCTATCAACGACATCATATCCGCGTTACCCTCGTTTCCGGTTTTATTTTGTAGAAACCATGGAAACACTAAAGATGCTTTAATATATTATGTGTTTTATTAGACAGGTGAACAACTGTTTGTATGGATACATTCATCGACAGAAAACTAATCATGTTATATAGCTCAACACAGTAAGTCTTATTGTTTAAATCTTGTTTTCTTGACTTACAGCAAGTACCATGTTTTACCATGACTAATATCAATCTAGCTTACTGCAGTGTGCGACAAGCATCTCATAGCAGCTGCTGAACGAACGCAGAGCAGCACTATAACAACTTTCAACACACAAATGTATCTAATATGATAAAACAGCGCTGCTTTACCCCACATTCGCTTGACCGGAAGAAGCGGAAGTGGTGACTGCGGGATAAAAGTTCCGCTGCTCTCGAGACGTGTGTTGCGTTCGTCTCTCATTAGCAGTCGCTCCAGCGGCCTCGTTTCTGCTCACACAACACTCGGCCCTGCTCTGCTTCAAACTACAGTACTGTTAATAATCTCATCCATGAACATGATTTCTGCCTGAGTCCCATCGGAGTCTTTTCCACCAGCTGTAGACGTGAAGACAACACCTCCCATAATTCTTCGAAATCAAGGCGTCATCAAGCTACGCCTTCTAGCGGCGAAAAATCTACATATTATGCCTTTAAATGTGTTTGTGTGTGTATGCATTTAGCACACTTCCATACGTCTACTAAACGTAAAAACAGTACATATTAATCCATAGCAATTGATTGTTCTATAGCACACATCAGGAGCAACAGAAAGAGTGCGTGCTCAACAAAGCCCTGGATAAGCAGGCTTATAAATCATGCATGCACTTGTTTCTTGAAGTTTGTGCAAAGACTGATGTATTGTTCGAGATAACATCGCAGGACAGGAGTTCAGTTTGACAGACCTTTTTCAAACAGTCGTGCACAGCTGTGTGAAGTGCCTCTTCACAGCAGTAAATGAAAGATAAATGCCAAATGACAACAAGGTGTACAATCACAGAAATGTTTACACCCAATTATACTTAAAGGGAAAGTGTGCAATTTTTGCGCTGCTAGCACCACCGCCAGGATACCAAAAAATGATGACTGTTTTTGAACAGATCAGGGGTTAGAATTAAATTCACCTTTCATGGCTCATGAAAAAACAAAATATAAAAAACCTCAAGAGTCTGTGCAAGAACAGCACACATATGCTTGTATGGTAGCATTATTTATCCCTTTTCCAAAGAGTTGAATTATTATTTATGACCAGGCTTTTTGAGCTGGATATGAATTTATGCATGCAGAGCACTGTATAACCTCCTGTAATCATAAATTACAACTTGATCTGATATTGAGATGTATGGCCACTTCTGACTCAGAGACCTCCACAGGCTGCAGACATTATTCTGAACTGGAAACTGTTTGAATGCTAATACAGACGCTGCTTAGATGGCTAGTGGGAGTGTTTTTGTAGATTTCTGAAGGCACATTTCTGGTTGTGGCATCTGTTTATTATTGAAATTCATTCTCGCAATTATTAAAAATGGGCATAATTGCGGTTTTGTGTATTTTGAACGTTGTAAATGTAGTGCTTTGGTGAGCTATGATATAACATACTCTGTCATATAATATACTTGAACTATGAACCCCTTTGTTTTGTAACAGTTAAAGTTAAGTTTTTAAACGATCTTCTGTTTAAATTAATTTCTAATTTTTTATTTTCTAAAACTGTAGGATAACCTTAAAGGATTTGTTCACCCAAAAATGAAAATTATCCCATGATTTACTCACCCTCAAGCCATCCTAGGTGTATATCTTCTTTCAGACGAACACAATCGGAGATATAAAATATCCTTAGTCCTCCAAGGTTTATTATGGTTGTGAATGGGAACCCAAATTAAAAAAAATAAAAAATACATCCATCCATAAAAATAAAAAAAATGAATCCATACGACTCCAGAGGATTAATAAAGGCCTTTTGAAGCGAAGCTATGAGTTTTTGTAAGAAAAATGTCTATATTTAAAACTTTATAAATTCAAATAACTTGCTTTCGGCGGACGACCGTACGCAGAATGCGCAAGTTGACTTGCGCCAAAAGAGTAACCCGTGATACGATGTATGATGTAGGAGTAGTGTAAGCTTAGACGCCACTCGTGGTTCAAACAAAAAGTGCTGTGCAACAAACTCAAGCTCCTCTTCTCTCTTATATAGAAATCCTCCGATATTTCTCTTTAAAATTTCTCGTTTTAGACTTGTAATTCGTGACCGGTGTTTTGTTTTGCTCTTTCCTCTGCGGATCCGCGTTCGTCATTGCGTCATTGCGTGGGGTCAAAGGTTGCTCTTCCGCCCAAATCGACGTGCGCTGTATGCGTAAGGTCATCCGCCTAAAGCTAGTTATTTGAATTTATAGTTTTAAATATGGATATTTTTCTTATAAAAATTTATCACTTTGCTTAAGAAGGCCTTTGTTAACCCTCTGGAGTCGTATGGATTCATTTTTTTTATGGATGGATGCATTTATTTTTTATTTATTTATTTTTTTTAAATGTGGGTTCCCATTCACAACCAATATAAGCCTTGGAGGACTAAGGATATTTTTTAAATATATCTCCAATGGTGTTTGTCTAAAAGAAGATAGTCATATACACCTAGGATGGCTTGAGGGTGAGTAAATTATGGGATAATTTTAATTTTTGGCTTAACTATTCCTTTAAATTTACACACTGTACATGCTGAAATAATATACTAATATGCTGTATTTTTTCAGTGAACCTTAAAGGTACATACTATGTAACTTTTGGCCTATAGAGGTTAAAAACAAAACTGCATGCATTTTGTGGAAGAACATTGTTTTGGTTGTGCTTCGGCTCTGTGTGACTGTGGAGATGAATATGGTTCTTTCTCATTACTAAAGAGAGAGAGAGAGAGCGATTATCCAACTGCTGCTCATAAAAGATTCACTACTACGCTTAAGAGAGATAACCAGTTCAGATGGAAAAGCTGACTAGCTGAAGACGTTACTGTAGCTATGCCCATTATTAGACATGGTACGTCCTTGAAAATAAATTCCAGCACAGCGCTACAACAACCATAATGAAATGACCCTTCACAATAGATAATGCTTTACAATTAACTCTGTTAGAGAGCTACATATGGCAATTTATCTGTTCAATAAAATACCTTACCTCCTGAGTAATAAAACGCCAACTCCGCATCGCCTTTACAACATTTCAGATCCCTCAGTTCTCACCATCTCTGAAAAGCTGAGCCAATGTTGATTCTGGTTTTATTACGAGGTCTGTCGCATTCTCTTTTTGCCAGCAGACTCTCCTCTGTATGGCCTTTTTTTTAAATTGGTGATTCTATGGAGGTTGGAGGTTTAGCTGCTCCATGTCAACCTTTCTCGCTCATTGTAACAACTAACCACTATGTCACTCCTACTTCATACATATGTCAAAGTAGTCGGAGCAACTTTTCTCTATTTACGGATATGACGAGACACGCACGGGTGAGTGACACATGTACACAATTTCCAGTTAAAACTATCCCGCCCGGTCTAAAATATAAACACTTATAATAAGCTTAACATAGTAAATCAGGGTAAGACAAAAACAAGTTTTGGAAAAAGGCGTTGATCATGTATTGACTCATAATTTAAATTTTGTTAATTTTGAACAAAAGTTACATATTGTACCTTTCACCTATACTAAAATTACACAATGTATGTGATAATATTTTTTCCAATTTTTAACAAGCATGTGAAATTATCTATTATATCACTTTGCAGGCTATTTTGCATTCTAAATAAATAAATAAAATTAATCCAAGGACTGCCCCAGCCAGGGACAAGCCACCATGAACAGAGAGTGTCCCTGGCTGGAGCAGTCCTTGGAAATGTCTCAGGAAAACATTGCCTGTTGTATGTGCTTATGTTGATAATGAATGAGAGAGAAAAAGTTAAAGCTTCTGTGTGTGCTTGTGTGTGTGTTGATATCTCTAAGGGGCATCCAGTCAACTATCTGTAGATGTTATGGCACAGGCTTTTTAATTGACACCCCTAACAATGGTGAGCAGGTGCAAAGAGGTGCAGATCTCACCACAATCTTATGTGTGTGTGAGAGAAAGTGTTCACATCATCACCCTGTTTTCTTTTAAATTCCATCTTCATCTCAGCGTCCTCCTCCTACAGTCTGGCACACAGTGTTCATGTAAAACAGTTCTGGATTACTATAGCATTCTAATGAGGGATGTGTACCTGTCTGCCATGTTTCAGAAGGATTACATAAACCTCTCAGCTGAACCTTTTTATCTTCAAGCATCCCAGACCGAGATTGCATCTCACACATTTTCACTGTCTGGGTCATCAGTATGATCTCAGACATGTAGCCCTGCTGCATGTAAATGGCTGGCGGTTGGAAGTAATGTCACTGGTTTAATACAGCGTGTGCCTGATACCGTTTAGCATCACTCCATAAACACTGAAAGTGATGTCACTGCAGGGTTCATGATGCTTATCACTGCTTGCCTGCTGTTCACCGTGAGAGCTGAGGTTTAATGACACAATCAAGAGACTTGTTACATTTACATTTTATGCATTTGGCAGATGCTTTTATCCGAAGCGAATTACAGCGCATTCAACTTTAGTCTTTGTAGTTTGTTTTGTTTTTATTTTTGTTGTCATTTAGGGGGGTTTTATTTTCCGAAATAGGTTATACCACAATAATAGACTGCTGTGAAAAAAATTGCAGGCTCCACAAAGAGTTGGACAGAAAACACTGGAAAAATAACAGAAATTGCGTATAGACTGTGAGCAAAATTGCTGCCTGTCCAAAAGTACAGCCCGGTACTCAGTCAGTGAAGGGAATGCGGGTGTGCCGTATTGACTAAGTCCAAATACACATATAATTGGTTTATTTATGTTTCTTAGGAACTAAAGCTATTAGTTTTGCTAGTGCCTTTAAGAACAAAAACAAACTTGATTACACTTAATCACTTGTGACACGCTTACGCCTGTGACGTCTATTCCACATTTATATGTGGAAATAAGATGTTGCCACAACCCTTGATTTGCATATTTATTTGCCTTCATTTTAGAGTAGGTCACAGGACAAGTGTGTCACACCCAGTGTTGCCAGGTCGAAATTGGAGTACTGCGGGTTGTTATTTTTGTCCGCAGGTTGAAGTGAACCCAAATAACATGATATTTAGCCCCTGGAATGTGAATTTTACCAGAGGAACCCTGCCAAAAACTGCGGATTTTACCCCCCGGTACGCTATTTTTACCGGGGGACCCCCCTGAAACGTGACTGCGTGATTGAGTAGCAATTGGGGTGGGTTTTTTGTGAAAACCTGGCAACCCTGGTCACACCCTCTGCAAGGGTTCCTTCCACTGGATTGTTCAATGAGGGACTGATAGGAGAGATATAAGTTGTGTCCCAAATGACGCACTATGAACTTATACTATGCGCTGTGTACTCTACCATCTAGTGTATAAATGTTATAAGGTTATTTTGTCATCCAACATTATGATCGTCCCTCCACTATGTAAGGAAAGTTGTGACAATTGAGTCAATTGTGACATTTGAAGTACACTTTTTCTTTCTGGAATTTTCAGTGTGAAAACTACGGAGCCCCTGAAGGACATGGTGAAGAAGAAAAATATCAGATGGGAGGAAAACTTATTTGAAAATGCTTTTGCTTTCTCTCTAGTGATGGGCGCTTTCAAAACACTGCTTCGTGAAGCTTCGAAAACTTCTTTCGATTCAGTGGGTTGGAGCATGTATCAAACTGCCAAAGTCTAGTGATTTCAGTAAACAAGGCTTTGTTACATCATATCTGTTTCAAAATGTTTCGAAATTTCAATGGTTCGCCAGTGGGGGGCGATGATCTTTGTGAACCCATGAATCATGCAGATTCACTGAGATCACCCACAGTGTCTATGGTTTTACATGATCTCTGATCAGTTTTATACATTTGTAGACATTTTAATTAGGCATTTATATAATTAAAAGGAATAATAGTAGCTAATAGTCTCTTATTGGCCTGTTTAACTGAGCAATCCATAGAACAAACAAGCCCTGGAAATTGATGAAAGAACGCATATTATACAGACAATTAATATTTAATGCTATTAGATGATTAGTTAATTGCATTTGATAGATTATTACTTTCAATGAAAAATTTGCAATGTGTTTGTAAAAGCTTTTTTTGTGCACATTTGGCCTGAGTTTTTGTTGCATTTACACTGTTTTGACCAGCAGGTGGCATGAGTGTGTGGTGTTTTGAATGCTTCGAAACAGTGAATCATTTTGCGAAGCAGTTGGTTCAGTTGATTCGAAGCTTTGAAAAGCTTGGTTTCTCCAATCACTAGTTCTCTCGGAAATGTTTTGCGTTCCCCATGAAACTATGCGTTCGCTCGCAAAATGTTTGCGTTCCCCCGAGAATCTTTGTGTTCGCTTGGAAAGAACACAAACATTTTGTGAACAAATACTTTCACAGGGGAATGCAAACATTTTGCAAGTCAATGCAAAGTTTCTTGGGGGAATGCAAAATATTTGCGAGAGAACGCAAAAGCGTATTTTTCCTCCCATCGCAATTTTTTTTTTTCCACCACCATGTCCCCTGAGAGGCTCCGTAGAAAACACTACTCGCAATATTTATACTAAAAAATGGCATAGAATAGAGGACACTAATTCGGACACTCTGGGTTCAGGAACAGGAACACTATATTTTTGCATATGATGAAATGTCATAAATCATAACCAAATTACTTTCCACTGTGTTCTTCCATTTAAAACCATTTATTTGAATTGGAAATCAGGCTTTTCTGTCTAGCAGGGATTATCCACAAGTGTTTAAAACCTTCTCTGGCAGACATCTACAGTAGCTTTCAATGTACATCCTGAAGGCATTGAAGAGATGCTTATTTAACTGCATGTAATATTTGCAAAGGTAAATTATTCTCTTTCTCAGCATGGCTTACAAGGTTACATGGTCAGAAACAACCCCTTATTTTCTTTATTTTACTATTCACAGCATAAATCATAACTATAGGCCACTGTATCTGTCAGATGTAAATCAGGCTCGTGTCGCTTACATTTAAGTCCTTTGACACTCCACATGGTGGTTTTTGTCTTGAAGAGTCACCTTTAGCATGTATTAACCAGGTCAATGCATGGCACCTGACAGCTTAATGATGGTGAAGTTATGGCCCGCAGACAGTGACAAATATCTCCACCCCAGTGGATAAGACTGAAAGATGAAATATTGGAAGAATAAAACAGAAGGAGGTTAGAAAAATGTGCTGAATCTTTAGCACAACAACAAAAAGAGGGAGGCAGATAGACAGAGAACATTAATACAAGAAATGAATGCGTTATGAAAAGAAATCATATTTCTGTGGTCTGAACAGGATGCAAAAAGATGCACATCAAATAATCCCTGCTGAAAAGACCCGGTTAAGAACACACTAACCAGGATGGTTTATACAGGTTAGTGCTGGTTTGGTAATGGTGTAGTCTAGCAGGTGAACCAATTACAGAATGTGGACCAATTAGGCCTATTACAGAAACATCTTAACTCAGAATCCTATTCTATTTGTTTAGTAACTATGATAATTGCACTATAGGAAATAGAACTTTTTCTATATTTAAGTCGAGAATTAAGACAGGAAGCTTCAGTAACAGTCCCGGTTCAGTAAACAATACTTATAAATTAACGATTGTGATATAACACTTTTTGTTATACTGGCTAAAACTCTCTTCATATCCTGATAGGACTCAAAAATAGAAGTGGTCTAAATATTAAAACGTACATATATTTTCTGTGGAAGTCTAAGGACTAAAAAATGTTCGTCCAATCATTACTTTCGGTCCAAATGCAATGATACAATACCTGCCTGTCAACATATATATTTCCATACTCCGCGCACCTCCGCGCACCATGTCATCAGCGCGTTCCATGAGGCTATGCAGAGTTGTGGACAGACAGTCACCGGGCACCACAAATAAACAGCAGCCTCCTTTTACAGTTCCTCCTGAACCAACACGCCATGTCGTAACCATAATTGCAAGATGGCAACCCGTGACGTTCTACCCGGATCTGTTCACATCCTCAGACACTGAGTTATGCGTTTCTATGTCAACACTATCAACGCCAAAATGAATTTGCAAGTTGTTTACATTCATTATTATTGTAATGTCATGTGCTTTGAGACATGAGGTAATTTAACTTTGTCTCTCGTCTTGTGACGCTTTGCAGGATCTGCGTTTATGTGTTTTGAAGGAGGCGTGGCTTTGGAGAGCGCTCTGAAGGGTGGGTGGGATCTCATGCTTTCAAAGCTAGCTAGCTTGCTATTGCTAGTCACTCCGAAATTGCCCACCCTACTTTTAATGTCCAGTAACTTTTGCCAGAACAGTTCCAAGCCACATTAGAACGCTTTTCCAATGAACACACGTGGTAGGGGGTGTTTAGTTTAGTTCCTGGATGAATCAGTGTTTCTGATTAGATTGAGTAGATGATTCAATGACTCCCTCATACAGTCAGTCAGTGACTGAATGAATCAGTTGAATGAATGAATTGGCTGATTTAATTAATCAGTTCAATGAAACCTACTGGCGCATATCGATGTAACAAATACAGACAAAGTAGGCCAAGGGGCCATTCACACAGAACACGTTTTTTTGTATTTGAAACGCAAAGTATCCGCAAGTTGAACAATAGAACGCAAAGTCTAGATACACGTTTATCAAAGTTTTAACCTATGCCAAATTCACACTGCAGGATTTTAGGCCTGATTTTCACTCGCGACAGGTTTGCGAAATTGGCAACAAATCCCCGAACTCTGAGGCAAATCGGTGCTTGTTCGTTAGTTTGCGGACCAGACAGAGTTGTCTGCGATTCTTCCAATTGTAAAGTCATGCAATGTGAAACCCTGTCACCGATCCATTGTGCAATGTGCACACAGCAGCGACTGAATGCTACCCCAGATAGTCGTGCAGTTTGAAAAGAACAGTGATCTGACGACTTTGAAAATCGTGCATTATGCGCTGCGTCACACATGAGATGCAGCAAAATACGCGAGCGCAACACGTCTGTTTGGTGCATGTTTACGCAGAAAAAGTGGAAAAACAGAGCAGTGGAATGCAAATACTCGGCAATCAAATTTGAGGACCAGACCTATATTGTATGTTACTAAAATGGTGCTGTGCATTGTTAAACTTTCAATGCACACAAAAAGGCACAAACCTCAAAAATTTGTGTTTACAGAAAAACACATTGGATCATTTCCCAAAACACAATCCACAACAGAGGAATCGTTCACTGTTCTCCAGCTTTCCTGTAACCCAGATAGAGAAAGCAGAGGTAATTTGTGTAGCCACTGTGTTTATACAGAGGTTCTATAGAGACACTGAAAAGATCCTCCACTGACACATCTTCATGTATCACTGTCTCCAACTGAGCACTGCTGGGAGCCTTTGCCACTCACAAGAACCTCAGGGAAATCAGCTTCCGCAGTGCAAGGGATTGTCTCTCATCCCGGTTCGCTGTCTCATATCCCAAAAAAAAAAAAAAAAAGTTTAGGGAATTTCTGGATGCTGCTCGACTCCATTATTGGCTTGGATGGCTCATTGCTCTCAGCGGGGTATCGTGTCTATTATAATAAATTTGTATTTGTCTCATTGTAGATGCAGAGCGGTTCAGCCTAAATTCAGTGCTAAGCTGCTCATTTGTGCTTTTAAATAATTTTGCAATTATGTTTATCTTAAAATGTAACAAATAGCACAAATGAGTTAATTGAATTAACTCTAATAGTGTAAAAACGGGACTCGTTTTGAATCAGAGCCCTTCTCTGTCTGGAGTTGGCTTGTGCTGAGAGTACTTAGACATACAAGCATGGGGACACTTAGGGTATACCTCACCTAATCGTGTATCCTAGCAACCGAGTGATTTTCTAGACCTCCCAGGATATATCTCAACAAATTAATGAGCTTTATGGGAATGTGTGTGTGAGAGAGTTCAGATATAATCTGCATCATTTGGATATTTGTGTCCAGCAATAGAGAGATAAAAAGAATCTGTGCATCTAATTATTTGTATTTGACGAATATTGCAAAGCACTGATGTCGACATTCTGCTTGGAGCAATTAGAGAGAGTCGTACATGTAACAAAAACTGACATCAGGCAGACTACATTATGAGACTGAATTTATTTTAGAAAATTAGAAAACCAAATATTTGGGGTTTGACTGTTCTAGATATTTCCACACCCCAAACGGATCTGTGACTAACTGCAGCGTGAGCAGTTTGGACATGAACTTTACAAAGGGTTTGAAGTTCAAGCCATTATTAGCATGTGCTTTTTATTCCTGCAGTTTGAGAATTTGATTTTCATAAGATGTAAATGACTCAGGGAGCCACATTTTAGCTGTAGGGGCCACAGACCGGATGTGATTAATAGCGGAGAAACCATTTACTCTATTAATAATCTTTTGAAGCGCATTCATAATGGATAATGGCTTTGTAATGGGTGGATGTGAACGGCTGACTGGCAGGAAGATAGTTGTGTTGTTCTGATGGATGAGTCTCCTGGCGATGATAGAGGATCCTCTGGCACTGGAGGACAGTAGCATACCTGCTTGAATGCTGAAACAAACCTTTTGTTTTCTTTATATTGTTAATGAATAACCCAAATATTGTGAGTGATGTTTGCAGTGTAAATGCTTTGGTGTGTTGTAGACAGCAGAAAAAAAGACAACAATGCTATACGCAAATGATAAAATGCAACTAAAAACATGATTATGCAGCCAAATTAGGCAGATACCAATGAGGACAAGTTGCCTAACATAACCTCATCCTTGAAAACTGAACCAAACTATGGAAAGGAATAAGACTCAGACTACAGAAAATGTTAGTACATTTGCACTGAGACTTGGTTTTTTTATGCCACTATATTTTGTTGTATTTGACAGTTTAAGTGCAATAAGACGTGTAAGAGAAGTTTAATACTCACGGGACATGCCATCTGACAGTCAGCTTTCTGTGCATGTGCTTCAAATTTGTGCACTCAGAAAATCATATATCAGAATTTTAAGATCATTTTAATAAATGATCTGTGGGGTATTTTGAGCTGAAACTTAACAGACAGATTTTGGGGACACCTGAGACTTATATTACATCTTGTTAAAAGGGGCATAACTGGTCCCCTTTAAGACTAATTTAAATTGATCTTAAATGACCATTTATAATGTCTAGCTTTCTATTTATAAAAGAATGCTGAAAAAAAAATTATCACGGTTTTCACAAAAATATTAAGCAGCACAACTGTCTTCAACATTGATAACATTAAGAAGTGTTAATTGGGCATCAAATCAGCATCTTAGAATGATTTCTGAAGGATAATGTGACACTAAATCAAATTTTTTAAATATATTCACACAGAAAACTTTCTTACAGTCTTTGTTACATATGTTACAAGTTACATGTACTTACTATGTAATATCAGTAAATTATGCATAATTGCATGCAACTAGCCCTAAACCAAACCAAACCAAACCCTAACCCTACTTATATACTAAATATGTTGTTAATTTCTATTACTAAGTACTTAAATGTATAATTACATTGTAACAAAAATTAAATTGTAGTAGCTAATATTTCACAATATTGCTGTTTATGATCAAATAAATGCAGCCTTGGTGAGCAAAAAAGAGACTTTCAAAAACATTTAAGCAAGCAAAAAGGTACTCGAGGCTGTCCTGTATCGTGAATAAGTCACGGCTGAAGGGCGTTGTTAGGCACGACGCAAAGCGGAGTTCCTGCAACCCCTTCAGCCGTGACTTATTCACAATACAGCACTAGCCTTGAGTACCTTATTGCTTTTATAAAACGGTTACCACACAGTACAAATATTAAAGCCAAAAATATGTATCAATGCAACTTTCATGAAGTAAACTTTCACTAAAAACCTTCCTTCCACCGGAAAAAAATATTCCCTGACCGTGAACAGCAACAGAAGTTACATTATTACACCATTAGATGGCGGCAAAGACTGTCTTTATGAGTGTGTTAGTCAGTAGTGACTTTTATAAGACTTTTTAAGACTTTTATATTGAAAAGACTGAATTGTTGTGAACACGGAACAAGACGCAACTGACAAATGCTTTGACTAGTGACTGTCAGTCACGGGAAAACCCCTTAACTGTTAAAAGGACAAGATAATACATCAGACATTTAAACAGATTTTTTATGACAAACATAGGACTGACCTGAAGTAAAATGCTAAACCTAAATGCAGGTAATAAACTTGCTCACTCTATC
This sequence comes from Ctenopharyngodon idella, assembly GCF_019924925.1. Taxonomy (NCBI): domain Eukaryota; kingdom Metazoa; phylum Chordata; class Actinopteri; order Cypriniformes; family Xenocyprididae; genus Ctenopharyngodon; species Ctenopharyngodon idella. Next base: position 16,139,951 of record NC_067236.1, on the reverse strand, counting down.
TCTTTCTCACAACACTCTTCTACATAATACAGTAAGCTTTAATGAACAATATCAATTGAGAACAGTTTACGTTGCTAAGAGTGGTTGCTAAGGGTGTTGTGTAGTGATCCACAGAACCGTTGGGTGAAGCGGTCATAGTCACGATTTATTGTGAATAAAACACAGCTATTGACCAATCAGAATCAAGGACAGGAACTAACCATTTTATAATAAATCTTACTGACCCCTAACTTTTAACTGGTAGTGTATATTAATCAGAATTTATTCATTTTTCAATTATGTAAGCATCATTATTCTGATTGCTGTATTAAATATTAAATATTTGGATTTAGAAATGACAGATGGCATATAAACCTTATTCAGAACATCCACCATAACTGAACATTCATTTATGTCTGTGCATATTCAAACATGAACACATACATAATGTGCAAGTAAACACTGTCACTGTCTAGAGCATCAGTTTTTCTAAAGACTGCATGTGAATAATATTTCTAGATCTGATGGAATGTCTGAAATTATTTTTGAGGAGACTGAAGTTTGAGAGCTCAGTTTATTTCTGCCTAGAACAGTCATAAATTGACGTTGTTATGACACTTGGTGGTTGAAATGACCTTTAGGTTTATCCCAAGCAACCTCTCAAATGTCCTCTCTCACCGTTCCACTCTCCCTCCCTCCACTGCTTCACCCTGTCCTTCTTTGAATGCTAATAAGTAAAACAGCACGCATTCTTTACGCGAGGAGGAAAAATACTCCATGCTAGAGCCTTCTCTCTTTCAGACGGTAAAAACACAGGCTCCAATAAGTCTATTTGGATGCAGCTGCTGTGTAATTGGATTTGTTATTAGTTGAACTGTCAGTAAATTAAAAATTGATCTTGGGGAACGGATCTACAAAAAAAAAAAAAAAAAAAAAAAGAGAATAACGCCCACCCTGAAGCTCACAGTTATTTGAGGGAGATTGGAAATAGCTAATGTCTGGTACAAGTTAAGCTCAATCAACCACTTTTGTGACAATATTCATTCCCACAAAAAATCATTTCCACTTATCCCTCATTTTATTTAAAAAATCAATAACACAGTGAGGCACCTACAATGGAAGTGAAAGGGACCAATCTGTAAACACTAAAGGGGACCTATAATGCCCCTTTTACAATATGTACTATGTCTCTGGTGTCCCCAGAATGTGTCTGTGAAGTTTCAGCTCAAAATACCCCACAGATCATTCATTATAGCTTGTCAAATTGCCCCTTTAAATGCAAATGAGCTGCTGCTCCCGGCCCCCTTTCCAAAAGAGGGCGGAGCTTTAACAGCTCACGCTTCAGTTGCTCAAAAACAACAAAGCTGGAGAATCTCACGCAGCCAAAATGATGATTGTCAGTAATGGTGTTCAGCCTTACATTGTTCAAACCGGAGTCAGACACTGATGGAGAGACTCGGGAAGAAGTTACAACTTTTAGAATGCATCTGGACGTTTCTGAAGGATTAGTGGATCAATTTTTGTAGTTGCTGTGGAGTTGATTTAAGTCATCGACTAGCATGTGCCGTCATGTTAATCTTTTGTGCAAATCCAGCGTTGAATTGACTTCCGTTTGTGAAGCAGTCCGCCGTAAAATGGTCATGAAAAGTCATGAAAGTGCTTTAAAAAATTATTTGCTTCATTTTTCTTCATTCAGACTTCCAAAAATTGGCCCCATTCACTTCCATTGTTAGTGCGTCAAAGTGCGTCAAAGATTTTTTTTTTTTTTTTTTAAATCAGCATTATTCCACAAATGCTGTCGATTGAGCTTAACTTGAACCTAGAATATTCCCTTAATTGCCAAACATGTTAAGCAGTCTGTTAGAATGAACAGATATGCACACACACATTGGCATTGGTGCCAGTAGGGTCACTGTTGTTTCAGGTGGCAGTCACTGTGTCTCCAACCTGTGTCAGTAAATTTATTACACCACATGTGCACAGATTACCTACTAATTAGCATCTTGCTTATCACTTGTCAACAAACCGTTAAAGCACATTAAACTGCTTGTGGCCACTTAGCCATGAGGACAAGCCACATAATCTACAAGCCTCCAGTCTCAGTTGTTATAGAGCTCTTGCTGTGCCTTAAAATTTAATAACCTGTAAACTGTTTAGAGAAAATGACATTATGAGGGTTGACAGCACCAGTATGTCTTGTCATCGAATTAACCGCACAATGTTGTTCACCCGATAGACGGACACTAACATAATCTGCATAGCGCAATTAGGAATCACGAGTGTCTGCTGCCACTAAACATGCTGTAGTGCTTCCTGGAAGGGAATGTACTGATTGAGGCTGCTGTGATTTATGAGACCGCTAGACTTCAAAGACAGCTCTTTCCCATTCCCAGGACAGTGCAGATCAGCTGTGTGGACAAGGCTTTGCTAGGTCCTCCTGTGGCCTGGGTAAACAGGTTTTTTTTTTTAACGTTTCTGCTCCCAAGGGTGCTTCTCGTGGAACTAGTTAGACTAAGAGTGCACCACATTGCCTCAAAGCTAACAGGAGCATGGGAAGCTGAAGATCTTCAGGCCGCCATGCTGGGCTCAAGTATCTTCATTTAAAATGTAGTGAGTTTCAATGGCATTTATGCAAGGTTTTGGCAGTGACAAAAGCATTAAAATGTTGGAGTGACCCTTACAAAAAGTTTATTCAAGTGTATACTTCTTATAAACTACTTTTTGTGCTTATCTGATGTGCTTCACAAAATTATACTTAAGTAAACTTGGATTATATTGACAAGTGTACAGCAAAGTATATCTGGCATATACGTGTACTTAATCTTTGATTGAGATACCCTACAAGAAAGTGTAATCATAGTATGAGTATTATTGTGTTTACTCTTTTGATGGAGTAGCCTATTATTGGTTTTATTGATGTGACTGTTTTTAAAATGATAAAGGCTTTTTTCTAAATTCTCAAGTGCCTCGGCCTCATGTTTTTTTAACCTTGAAGTATTCTTCTTTTTTTGTAAGAGGGATCCTCTAAATTATATTATTAAGGTAACTTTATAAATTGCTTACTGCCATCTGTTGACCAATCTCATATTAAATGCAAATGCCAATGTTATGGATGTTCAATGTTGCCAGATTGGAAATGCCCAAGTATCAAACCAGAAGCTCAAAATTGGGAAGAAAATTATCGTACACAAGTCAAGCTATTTATCTAGACCAACAACTTTTTGACACGACCTGCAAATTACCACAATAGATAAATAACTAGGTGTAGGTTAGTGGGAAAAAACTCTGAATTGCTGTCATCGGAAGCCTGCATGTTGCAGTGTTGCCAAGTCCACGATTTTCACACGGAATTGGGCTACTTAAACAACCTGCGGCAACAGTGTTATTCATGTCCGTGGGTTGAAGCGACCCAAAATAACATGATATTTAGCGCCTGGAATGCGAATTTTACCGGGGGAACCCAGCCAAAAATGAGGATTTTACTCCCGGAATGCGATTTTTACCAGAGGACCCCTCCTTAAATGCGATTAAGCTAGTTTTGGGCTAGTTTTGAGTAGCAAATAGCCGGGTTTTGTTGTGAAAACTTGGCAACCCTGTGCCAGATGTTGAGGGGGTCCTTCTGTGGTACAGATTTGATTTTATTGCTAAACTATCAACCTCAGCTTGAGGTTAGGCAGGAACGTTAACTTAAGTTGTGCCCGTGAGAGAGAGATGATTGGCTGAAAAGACGTAACGTGAGATGAGATGGAAGACATGCATAACACCACGTTTACGTTCTCCTCACAATCATGATGGTAGACGTAGGATCCACAGCTAGATCAATGAGTATTGAATTGCTATGATTACATTTGAAGTGTCACAAAATTCTGAAATTATCGTACATTATGGGATTTTTTTCATTTTTGATCATACATCGTACAAAGGTCAAAATTATTATACAAATATGACAATTATCGTCTGGCAACATTGTGGATCTTTAACTCAACATACCAAAATGCAAAGGATACCTTTTAACATGCATGAGAGAGTCTGGACTGCAAACGTCTACAGACGTATCAAGGTTGTTGTTTAGTATCCTTTGGAAATTCTAGTTCTAGCATTAGTGTCAGTTGTAATATTGTGCACTCTTCGTATTTGCAGATGTTCTGCAGTCATTACTTGGAGGACAATGGTGATGTTGATGAGGAAATTCCACCTAATTTGTAGGGTGCATTCATCCCATTCACTGCTCTGTTTCATGGTATGTTAAAAAAATGCTGAGAATGTTGGCTCAGCTGGAATGAATCACTGTATAGGCAGCTGAGAATTAGTTCAGGTTTTTTCTTTCTTCTCTCTATTCCAGTACAGGAAAAGCTCCTCAGATCCTAGTTCTTATTTATTAGAGTGAAAACTGTGTAACTTATATTAAATCAAGACAGACTGCTGCCAACATCTTAAGATCCGCAATGAAGTATTCAAGTCTTTGGGTAAGCTACACCTCTGGGTAGGTTCCTTTTAGACTAATGAGAGTGAAGAGATTAAGGTGAAAGGGATTTCTCAACACCTTTATCTTGAGTGTGAACACAAAAAAAGAAAGATATATACTTATATTTAAGACTGTAGGACAGTATAAAATAAGACAGTAGGCTATTTTCTGTGCTTTCCGATCCTCTTTGCATCCGTCTTCAGCGTGTCTCATCTCTGACCTGTGTTAATGTCCTGTTTATATGCCTCATAATATTTCCACGCAAATTAAATTTTGGGAAATGACTGCAATGCAGTTTGGGTGCATGTCTGGAATAGAGATCGGCCAAAATAAACCAAAAACCCCATTGATTGACAGTTGACCCGGTGCATCATCTACATTTGTGCGCATGTACAGTATGTGTATGTCTCCAGGTAAGGAGGTCTCTTGGTCTCATCAGGACCAAGGGAGAGCAGCTGGGTCAAGCTATAATAGATCAGATAGAGTGGACCTATAGTACATACACCCGGCTCATACTTTATTTACTTCCCTTATATGACCCACTCAACCAGGAGACCAAGCAGATGGGGCTTCCCACAACCTGTGCTTGCTGCTCTGAGAGTTTCATCTGAGAGAAAAAGAATCAAATAGCCCTGGAGATGAAAAGAGAAGAAAGAGAGAAGAGAACATTTTACAGTAATGGAGGAAAGCTCTTTCTGATAGTTTTGTATGGAAGGAGCAGTGTGTAGGCCGCAGTCGCTGGTTGTAATATACGGAGAAACTAATATTACCCCATGGCTATTTTTTAACAAGAAAAAGTAAACTTTGAATGCATGGCAGGTTTGTTTTTAAGAATAAAAAAAAAATTAGAAGTCTTGAAGGTTTATGGAAGGGTTTATAGATAAACATGCATCAGGGTGGAGGAACACTTAAAGGGTTAGTTCACCAAAAATGAAAATTCTGTCATTAATTACTCACCCTCATGTCGTTCCACACCCATAAGACCTTCAATCATCTTCAGAACACAAATTAAGATATTTTTGATAAAATCCGATGGCTCAGTGAGGCCTGCATTGACAGCAAGATAATTAACACTTTCAAATGCCCAGAAAGCTACTAAAGACATATTTAAAACAATTCACGTGACTACGGTGGTTCAATCTTAATGTTATGAAGCAACAAGAATACTTTTTACGTGCCAAAAAAAAAAAAAAAAACGACTTTTCAACAATATCTAGTGATGGGCAATTTCAAAACACTGCTTCGAAGCTTTATGAATCTTTTGTTTCGAATCAGTGGTTCGGAGCACTGCCAAAGTCACGTGAACTATTGAAATTTCGAAACACTTATGACGTAACGAAGCCTCTTTTACTGAAATCATGTGACTTTGGCGCTTGAAATCGCCAATCACTAGATATTGTTGAAAAGTCGTTATTTTGTTTTTTTGGTGCACAAAAAGTATTCTTATCGCTTTATAATATTAAGGTCGAACCACTGTAGTCACATGAATTGTACTGAATATGTTTTTAGTACCTTTCTGAGCATCTGAAAGTGTTAATTATCTTGCTGGCAAAAGAGGCCTCACTGAGCCATCATTTAATTTCCAAGAATGCCAATGCAGTTTTTTCTCCCCAAATACAATTCTACTTCATGTGAGATGTGGTCAATTCATTTTAAATTCCATCTCATGAATTGAAAGGGAGTCAAATCTTAAATTCTGAATTTTACATAAACCTGATGAACACGTCATCTTCTTATATACAAGGGTGTAATTCTCCGCTACTAGCATCACCAAATGAAAATGAACTAATAATAATAATAATAATTTGTAGCCTTTAAATTCTCAAAGTGTTTTTAGTATGAGCTGAGCTCAGGTTGCGAAAGCGTTTCTGATGACAGCGGAATAGCAGTAACATCAGTAAATGAGCCACTCAGTGCAGCAACAGATGAGAGGAGAGCGAGCCGTAACAGGTTAGACCATCATATCCAGTTCATTGCAAATTCTCTACAGCTATTAGCGGAAAAACGTTTGCCAATCTCAGAATTGGGTTTTCCTCAGCCTCTTTCCTCCATCTATATTGCTTTCTTGCGATCTCATCTTTCCCTGCCCTCTTCATCACTCTCTCCTCTCACAGTCAGAATCCACTCTATTTTTCTTCATCTATATCTCACACACGGCTATCCACCTTCTTCACTGCAACATTCAATCTTTTGAGAACCCAAAAAAATGATATCGCTGCGGAAACCTAAAAGCCTCATTGAGAGAACAGAGAGCTATGATGTTTTCCTCATGTTCCCGCTTTGACCTCCCTCTGGGGATTGCAGGCTGCTTGTTGTAAATGATGTGTTTGCAGGCCTGCTTGGCCTCTTTTAAAGCTCATATATTTCTCTCTCTTTCTGTAAATGCATACAGGTGCCTTTGTAACCTGTCATATCAGTAATATTCTCTTGATATCATTTGTAATGAGTATAAAACTCATTTTTATTGTTCAGGTAACATTATTCAGTATTTGAGGTAGAGCTGGATACCAGTAGTCTGTGATTACAGTGAAAATCAGGGATTTAAATTTTAATAATAAACTATGTTTCAGTATTGGGTTACACTTTAAGTAACTTTGCACCTACATGTCCGTTAACTCTCATTAGAGTATTATTAGACTGTTAGGTTAGGGTTAGAATTAGGGTTAGTAGAATAAGTTGAAGTACTTGCAGAGTTACTTATAGTCAGCAGTAGGGCTGCGTGATTTATTGCGATTAAACCGCGCACGATTTGGCAAAGGCTGCGATTATTTTATGCGCAGCTTGTCAGAGCTGTACGGCTCTGTGATCAGTAGTAAATGCTTCTCCATCTGAAAGGCAGAGGGCGCTCTCACCCAGACACTCTAAATATGCCCTGCCGCAGAAGAAGATAACATATCGCTGTAGCTGAATAAACTGAAGATTGAAATGCTTTGATTGATTAAACATGACTAATAAACAAATGACTGCCTTATTTTGTGTAAGAAGCCACATCATTTCACAGAAGGATGCTAAACTGTCGTTATGAAGTGAGTTTGGAGTAAAAACATGTTATTAAATGTTGTCTTCTGTTGGACAAAATGTTCATAAATGCTTCTCATGTCTGGAAAGATGTTTGACGCGTGTTGCTTTTTCAAATGTACATTATAAGCGACTCAAACTCGCTGTGCTTTCAGATGGATTAGCATTTTGAGCCATACTTCACTGACAAGCTGCGCATAAAAAAAAAAAATAATCGCAGCCTTTGTGATTTCATAATCGCACTAAGAATCGCATTTAAGTTCAATGTTATTTTTCATATCGTGCGATAAATCGTGCAGCCCTAGTCAGTACAATGTCTGTTGGTGGAAACTTCAAAAAAATATATTACAGATATTAAGCAGACAGTCTACCAATACTCTTACGACTGCTAGTTGGCATGTAGTTACAAAGTTACTTATAGTTAGTATAATGTCTAAGTGGACTATTAGTATAAAGTGGTACAGAGTATTGTAAAAATATAATACAGATAAACATTATGGTCAAATTTTTCAGATCAGATTTTTGCTATATTTCTAAGCCAATAATCAAATTTGTGACACTGACCATGTGAATGTCACAATCTTGAACAGGTCGGTTGAATGGGCACAGTAGCATATCATTATATTAAATGTCTAAGTTCGTAAGGAGGATTTGAGACAGCAAATTCACTACGACTTAAAGAATAATGTATTGGTACCGTCAATTGAAATAAGTTAAAAGTTTGCAAACATACAGTCAATAGAACTAAGAGAAAATACAATCAGGCCTGTTGGTATGATAAATAAAAGAAATGTTTCCCCAACCACAGTTCAGAAAGTCCTTCCCTTGTGTTCTTATTTGTCCTTTTACAAAGTCTGAAACGTCCAGGGGAAAAAAAATTATATATATGTATATAGAAGAAGTAGAAAAATAGAAGTAGTCACGTGACAGAAGAAAGATTTAGCATACTACCCAGGGGTGTGTTTCCCGAAAGCATCGTTAGTCAACTATGGTTGCAAGTCCCATTGAACTCTATTTGTAATGACGGAACTTGCGACCATAGTTCGCTTTGGGAAACGCACCCCAGGTAGTTTTAAACTGATTCACTCAAGGTATTCGAAGTGTATGGTTTGTTGTATTCTCTTATCTGTATCCATTGATTGATACGCTCTAGCTACTCAATAAAATTGTGGCAACAGATTACAAGCAATATTATTAATTAAATTCAACATATAAAAATTGAGTTAGAATTAATCAAATTCATTCCTTAAAAGTCAACCATTTAAAATGTGTAAAATTAGCAAATACCATTTGAAAAAAACCACAAACTGACATAAAAAGCAAAGAGTCAAACTACCAAACTAAATATAACACCGATCACCATAATGACGACCAAACATTTTCAATAAAATCAACATCTAAACCTCTGTTAATTCTTGTGTTTCTCTTTCCTTCAGTGATTCTGCTTGTTATCATCAGGTGTCTTCAATGTTGGCAATAAAAAATAAAGAGTTCTTAATTCATCTTTGACATCCGTCTGTTATTCAGATATTTTGTTTAAATTTTACTTAAATTTTACTCGTTTTAAATGGTTGACATTTAAGGAATGAATTTGATTAATTGTAACTCAATTCTATTTGTTGAATTTAATTAATAAAATTGCTTGTAATCTGTTGCGCGTTGAGAACTTGTGACATCAATTAGACTCTGTTGGATTGTCCAAGGTCGCCTCAGGAAGTTCACATCAACAGGAAACAAGAAAAAAACAAACCGGTGTTCGTCAAAATAATATGAAAAGATGTTTCTTTCCACAAGTTTCACTGGAAAAGAACTTTAAACTTTTCATTACTCTTTTAGAGCATTTACGCTCTAAATCAACAAATTCTCTCCGCTCTCTCCTTTGTAAATGGCTGCTTCTTCTTAATTATTCACTCGTCATGGAGGAATATTCACTAGTGGAGAATAGAAGTTACTACATTTTTTTTTTTTTTTTTTTAAATTAAGAGTCTCTTAACTACCTTATTTAGAGGGGTTACAGTTTCATTCACGTTCCATTTAGTTTCGTTTTCACAGTTTTCCCTGTTCCTTTTTGTCAGAAGTTCTTCTTTCTAGTTTGTTGCTATAGTTTCTACTTGAGTTACGCACCTGTTTCTTGTTCTGTTGATCATTCCTTCAGTGTATTAAAGCCCTCGGTTCTTTCTGTTCATTGTTCGGTGTTGTCAATGTTAAAGTGCAGTGTGTTTCTCGTACTCCTGGTGTTTAATAAAAGTCTCTTTATTCATGCATTTTGCATTATCTTCATTGGACTCACTGCACGCAACCATGACAGTGTGCGTTGTATTTTTTTGTAATAAAAAAAAAATCACAAAAGGCTTCCAAGATACCTTGTAACCTATATTATACCACATTTCAAAATTCCACTTCAGTGCGTTTCAAATGGCATCAGTGTAGAGAATAACTGAATACTGTAAACTTTCCATTTAATATGAATACAGTTAGATTAATGAATGCAGTATGCACAATTCATCCATCTGAAAAACATTTGTAATCCAATATGAACTCAGTTCTGTTGACAGCTGACTTCAAAAGCACATTTGTGGCAATAACGATTTTCCAATTCACTCAAGAACATTTAGTACTTCTTGGAAAAGCTCTTATGTTGGGATGTCAGTTGAGAATTAAACTTGTCTCCTCTATTTTACTGGACAAATAGGATTACTTTCCACATCATACATGGAGTGTGTTTGTTCAGTATCCACTTTGTTCAGGTGGTAAAAGTACAGTCAGTATGGCTCTAAATAGAGATGTAAGCTCATACTGCTGCATTTTTTAAACTCTCATTTCACTTTTTGGAGTCGTTTAATGAAATGAATGACATAAATTGTTCAGTGCTGTGATATGAGTATGTGTCTGAGCACTGTGCTGGTCTGCGCTGATAGTTCCACTCTGCTGCCTTCAGCTCTCACAGGCCAAAGCTGCAGCACTGCTGTTGTGCTGAGATCCACTACAGAAGAGCTCAGCCAACATAATGCAGTTATCACAGCACTCTGAAAGCCCAGGAAAAACAAATCGGTCTCCAGGTACAAATCTGTCTTCCTCTCTGCACTGTTGCTTGAAGACTTTGATCTCCTAGCGGGGATCACTCGATATCTGTTTTCATGATTTGTCATGATGTCTCTGAAGTACTTGTAAAGCACATGCATGTGTTATTTCTTTATTTATTTTAAAGGATTAGGTTGTAATCTTCATAAACCCTTAATCTGTAATGGCAAATATGCGAATGACAGACTTTTATAATATACTCTATGAAACAATTGCTGAACTTTCCGAGAGAAAACCAAGCACCTATATACTCATAAATCCCTGGATTTTGTTATTGTTTCCTAGGACTTGGTTACTGTTGCTCACTCAGACAAGCTTTATAGAATGTCCCATAGAAATTAAAAAAAATCATTGAACAGCACAATTTTCAGAAAAAAAGTTGGTCAAGTTTGATTGGATTTTATTTTTAGGTTGGTTGGAATGAAGACTCTTATTTTGTTGCTATCTATTGTTTATAGAAATTAAATTACACAGTATTGTGATTAAACACTAAGAAATCTGCAAATCAGAATCAAAAAAGAAAACACTTTTCAGAGTCACCTGAAAATTCAGTTAAAAAAGCTTAAACATGCATTTTAGTCTAGGACTAGCTTAAGCCTTGTCTGTGAAACTGGGGGTCAGTCTTTTAGCTGAATTACTAAAGTTTGTCTGTTTATAGCCAACCCGATCTCACAGCAATTCATATGTATTTTACGAGGTGGCTAATTCGTACAAATTCGTATGTTTTTTGCTAAATCATATGTATTTTACGAGTTGCCAAATTCGTATGAATTCATACTAATGACCTACACCTTACCCTGCCCCTAATCCTATCCATAACTGGGTTTTCGACAAAATGTATGAATTCGTATGAGTGACGTCGTACGAATTCATACAAATTAGCCACCTCGTATAATACATATGAATTGGTTGTGAGATAGCGTTGATTATAGCAGATGGAAACTGTTAGGTTAAAAGGGGACCTATTATGCCCATTTTTACATAATAATATAAGTCTCAGGTGTCCCCAGAATGTGTCTGTGAAGTTTCAGCTCAAAATACCCCATAGATCATTCATTATACCATGTGGTAAATGCCCATTTGTGGAAGTGGAAGAAAAAACATGCTGTTTTCATGCATGTATCTTTAAAGGAACACTCCACTTTTTTTGAAAATAGGCTCATTTTCCAACTCCCCTAGAGTTAAACAGTTGAGTTTTACCGTTTTCGAATCCATTCAGCCGATCTCCGTGTCTGGCGGTACCACTTTTAGCATAGCTTAGCATAGTTCACTGAATCTGATTAGACCGTTAGCATCTCGCTGAAAAATGACCAAAGAGTTTCGATATTTTTGATAAGTTGCAATTTTCTAGGCTGATATGGCCGATATGCGTAATATCATTGCGCCTGCTGCACCCATGGTACGGCAGCAAAGTTCCTTGATTATTATGCCGGAATGAGAGTATAGTTCCTAGCCATATCGGCCTAGAAAATCGCAACTTTTCATTTTCCGTCAGTCTTAGTACACGATGTAACTACAGAAGAGTCAAGTTTTAAATAGAAAAAATATCTAAACTCTTTGGTCATTTTTGAGGGAGATGCTAACGGTCTAATCAGATTCAATGAACTATGCTAAGCTATGCTAAAAGTGGGACCGCCAGACCCAGAGTTTGGCTGAATGGATTCGAAAACTGTAAAACTCAACTGTTTAACTCTAGGGGAGTTGGAAAATGAGCCTATTTTCAAAAAAAGTGGAATGTTCCTTTAAATGCAAATGAGCTGCTGCTCCCCGCCCCGCTTTCCAGAAGAGGGCAGAGCCTGTACAACTCCTGCCTCGAATACTCTGCCAAAACTAAAACATCTGTTTGGTTTTGATTATCATCTCTATCGTGGTCACGCTCACGTGACATTGCAGTTCTTGAAAGTTCATTATCTGCATGCGTTTTAAAGCCATATCAGTCTAAACTTCTGATATATGGTTTTCTGAGTGCACACACCCGAAGCACGCGCACAGAAAGCTGAATGTCAGACAGCGCGTCCAGTGAATATTTAAGTTTTCTTTAACGTGTTATTGCGCTTAAACTGTCAAATACACACAAGGTTATGTCAAAAACACAAATTTCACATAAACACAGTCAGTTATGTCTGTGAACGTAAACAGCAAGTAAAGAAATCGCATGTGTATATAAGATCTGTGTACTAAAGAGAAAACAGAGTAATATACAGTACCTACTGCTTTTAAAGGGATAGTTCCTACCTTTGTGTTCAACAGAACAAAGAAATTTATACAGGTTTGGAACAACCTGAGGGTGAGTAAATGATGACAGAATTTTCGTTTTTGGGTGAACTATCCATTTAATATGAATCAAACAACAACAACAAAAAAAAAAAAAAAAAACAGAAAATCACTCACTGCTCTTGATTGAAGTAACTTTAGTAGCTTTAATAAGAATACATTTCTTACTTGAATGCTGCTGTTAAATGCTCTGGCGAGGAGATAAAGATGGCGGACTGTGTACAGCTTACTCAGGGCGGGGTCTATGCTAATAGGGAAGATTCTGTCAGCAGTCGTGGGCGGAGCCTCAGTATTTGTGAGGTCACATATGCTAGAAACTGCAAATGGCTTGTAATGAGACACTGCTTATAATTTATGGAGATTAAAAAAGAGGAGTGTGCAGATTTTTATCATTATAGTGTGGTTGTGCACACGCACTGCTGACACATTTATGTTCAAACACCATGTAAAAGTGAATTTTTTTATAATAGGTCCCCTTTAAAGTGATAAAGGTGGGGCTTAGTGGAAGGGTCAATTATATGGGGTTAGGGACAGTGGTGTCTCTAAAAGCATATGCTGTTTTCCATGTGCTGCATATGTCTCTGTCCACATCTTTTTGAATGCATTATTTAGCATATTAAAAATGTCTCAGCTGCTGACTTGTCCTCCGTGGTGTTTTATTAGATGCCAGAGTAGGGACTGTACTGAGGCTGGAAATATTTAATTAGGGACTAGCGCTCTGGCTAATGGTGCAGTGCGTCCCTGCTCCCACACTGCAAGAGATGTCAAACAATGAGTTTACAGAAAGTTACCATCTACAGGGACACGAATGCAGGAACAGATATCAACATAACCTGCACAGAGGAGCTATTTATTGTAGACAACATCTGCTAAAAAAACCTGAAACTGTATAGGATTTGACCTGAAGCAATTAGATTCAACAGGCCCAAAGGGAATGATATGGGTTTTTTTGCCTTCTGAAAAGACCATCTTAGGTCAACATGAACTTCCTTGCTGCTGCAGACTGGTTTATGCTGGTAACTATCTCTTTTCTAGTTAGAAATAATTTCATTCATCTCAACACACAAATATATATGAATGAGAGTTTTCATTTGTGATGTAGCAGAATCACAAGATTTCTCTAAGTAAATTTCTCTTCTAAATCCTTAAACCCAATATCCCATGTGACATTCACACATTGAAGATGTAATTTCCTGTGCAGATGATCAACTCCATGGAGAGATGAGACATTATGAAATTAAGTTGGCCTTTATAAGGAGAATGATTACTAAGCTTTAGAAAATCCACATTCAATATGTCTACATCAGGACCATAGATAGAGCCTAACAGGGATTTTACACCCTTAGGGATGCAGCCATCAATCTTTTGTGTTAACATCAAATTTTTCCTATCTAATGGGAAAAGGCTTTAGCTTATTGTTCTTGTGTTTTCATGGCTCTAAGCCAGAGCTCTGGGAGTAAACCTGTTCATTTTGATCCCCACTGCCTATCCTTCATATAGTGAGATCTGGCCCCTAATGTCCACTTATCGACCGTGTGAGCGGCCAGGCCCCCTTCACACTAGTGAGTGATGGTGAAGAAAATGGACTGCTTCTTCCAAGTTTCAGGTAGATATTCCTCAGTGTCTATACTCCACTGCAAGGTTTTCTGCTAAATGTTTAATACGAGTAAACATTATACTATATGTAGCTCTATCTATATAGCTTCTGTAATGTCAAAGCTGAATTTTAAGCATCATTACTCCAGTCTTCAGTGTCACATGATCCTTCAGAAATCATTCAAATATACTGATTTGGTGCTCAAGAAACATTTCTTATTATCATTAAAGGATTAGTTCACTTTCAAATGAAAATTAGCCCAAGCTTTACTCACCCTGAAGCCATCTTAGGTGTATATGACTTTCTTCTTTCTGATGAACACTATTGGAGACATATTAATAAATATCCTGACGCATCCAAGCTTTATAATGGCAGTAAACAGGGGTCACGAGTATGAGCTGAAGAAAGTGCCTCGATCCACATCCATCCATCATAAACGTACCCCACATGGCTCCGGTGGGTTAATAAAGGTCTTCTGAAGCGATGCGTTTGTGTAAGAAAAATATCCATATTTAACAAATTATAAAGTAAAATATCTAGCTTCTGCCAGACCACCTTTTCAACTTACGAAAAAACAGAACTGGCTTTGCGTCAGTTAAGCTTTTTCCGTAAGTTGAATAGGGAGGGTGTAAAACGTAAAACTCAAGGACGTAAAAAAGTTTTACACTTTCTTCATAAGATATTTTACTTCATAACTTAAATATGGATTTTTTTTTCTTTACACAAACGCATCGCTTTGCTTCAGAAGGCCTTAATTAACCCCCCAGAGCCGTGTGGAGTACGTTTATGATGGATGGATGTGGATCGAGGCACTTTCTTCAGGTCATACTCATTGGTCCCATTCACTGGCATTATAAAGCTTGGATGCATCAAGATATTTATTAATAAATCTCCGATTGTGTTCATCAGAAAGAAGAAAGTCATATACACCTAGGGTGAGTAAAGCTTGGGGTAATTTTCATTTGAAAGTGAAACAATCCTTTAATGTTGGAAACAGTGATGCTTAATGTTTTTGTGAAAAAATAAGCTGGCAAAACTCAAAAAATTTGAGGTAATCAGTTACATCAAAAAATTAAGTTAAGAAATTCAAAGTTTATGTAAGCAGAGCTTTATTTTTATGTTGTACTCATACATTTTAATTGCTCTTAACTTGAAATATTTGAGTAGACATTCATATATTTAATTCAAAATTATCATGTAATCTCAACTTAAATATTTTTAGTAGTGGAAACTTGGCTAGTTTTAACCAACTAATTCAGTAAATGTTAACTTGCTAAGTGGAAACACGATGCTTTGATATCATAGCATAGCAACTGCTGAATGATATCACCATGTTGGTAACCCCTCAAAAAACCTACATAACAGAAACTCTTCTAAATTAGCATAGCAAAATATTAAACACTATATAATCTCCCCCTTAACATTAATCTGGCACAAAAAAAAAAAAAAAAACAAACAAAAAAAAAACATTATATGATACTTAATTTTAGCATTTACTTTTACCCCCTTTCGAGGGTTTCAGTTAAATTTAAGTCTAAATTAAAAGAAACAAGTTCATAACACTCAAAACAATGAAACATTACTTAAAATGTGTCAGTTTTGTGAATTCAAAAGAAAAAGTTCTAAATACTCATAAAAGTTAATTTGATTGAACTAATTTGTTTAATTTAAGTTTGTCCCTCTCAAACCAATTAATTCTTTTGAGGTTAATTATTAGGGTTTGCAGTGACAGCAGCTTTTAATATAAAATTAAGATTTTTTTCTTTTAAGCTAAAATGAATCACAATTAAGTATTCTAATATTGGTAGTACAACTTGGTATGCAACAAGATTTTTTTTCTTTTGTGCAAAAAATCTGAAACGACTACCCAAATTAATGGTTCTAGTGATGGATCACCTGGTTAACACCTGGTTAGTGCACCTGTGGCGATCTGAGACTCAGGTGGATGGATGAATTGAGTCCAAAATGGTGATTTGTGGGTTAGTGTTTGCTGATACTGCTCTGGAGGTCTTTTTGGATGAGTTTTGCTGCTGTCGGCTAGCAGGACTGGAAACATCCATTCCACTGAGCAGAGAGAGGACGATATCCAAGGAGCTGTGCTTTTTTCACCCTGCAGATCCGTGCCATGCATTATTCATGCTTTATCTTCCAGGCTTAGACCTGCGCCCTGGGCCTTTAGACCGGTATGATCCCTCCATGAAGTGCAGCTAGAAAGTTTAGGTCGTTTCTTCTGTCAGTTTTTGTGGGACCAATTCTAAAGCTCTAAATCAAACAATTTTTTTGACCCCTGCCTTCTAGCACTTGTGGGGCACGGCGGCGTGAAATTGTACAGGCTTTAATGTCTGCAGAGACTTTCAGAGGCTATTACGGCTTTGAAAGCAAAAACCAAGCTGTTAGTGGCTTACTGTAAATAAACACTGTTAGGGTCAGATGGGAGAACGGATGGCACTATAAACATCAGTATTATGTTTCTCGCATTCTCGCGTGACCTTAACCTGTTATTTTTTCTTCCATTGTGGTGCAACATAATAGAAGCACTGTGGTGTTATAGTCTCAGGCCCATATTATCACATTCTCCTCCTGACACAACAGGGCAGGTCTCATATGTGAGAATTGAGTTATTAGAAAGACCCTGTTTAACTGCTCCTCTGATTTAACATTTCAGTCCATTAGTCACTAGTATCCTCACACCGACAGTTGCATTACCCCAGTGATTAAGTCCTCTTACAAAACAGGAGATACAAAATTTCTTGCAGTCTGTTTCCTCTTTTTATGGAGATATGCAAAGGGTGTTATTAAAACGAGAGATTGTAATTAATTTATTTGCTTTGCATTTCTGATGTACAAGTGAATTTGCCTACTCTGCAAAATCACTTGCAAAAAATATTTTATTGCTCTGAGTTTGCTTTATCAAAGCAAGAGAACCTAATGGAGTTCTTATTAATGTTTCCTTTAAATATCAAATTGACTGCCATTCACACAGAGAATTTGGCTCAGCATTCCACTGTGCTGCTTTTTCATTGTTTTTATTTTTATGTAAATGCTCTATAGACGGACATCTTAGACGTCTCTTTTGCACTGTCTCTTGCATTGTAAAAATGTTATAAAAATGTGTCTCTAGACCTTGCATTTTTTCCCCATTCCACTACCCTGCGCGTTTCACATTTTTAGTCACAAAAATGGGCAAGTTCACATAGAATATGTTATTCTGCATTGTTTTAATAGTTTCTTAAACATGCTCGATAGATGTTTTTAAAGGTATAGTTCACCCAAAAATGAAAAATTGCTGTTAATTTACTCACCCTCAGGCCATCCGAGATGTAGTTGTCTTTTTTTTTTCTTTAGTAGAACAGTTAAGAAGATTTTTAGCTGAAACCATAGTCCTTGGTGATTCGTGAAATGCAAGTCAATGGCTACCGTCACTTTGAGGGTCAAAAAACAGAGACAAAACAAAATTAATACCCGTGGCTCCTGACGATTCATTAGCTATGTTTCCATCCACCTATTTTTATGCACATTTTGGGATATCACATAAAAAAAAACACGCTGGATGAAAATGCCAAGATGCGCATAAATTCTAAAAAACGCACTAAAAAACGTATGCGCTCAACTGAGTCGGATACATTTTTTTATGCGATACGAAAACATGCGCATAAACTACCATGGAAACACTTTTACTGAATAAATTCCTTGATGCGCATCAAAAAAGAAACAGTGCAGCATCTGAAATTACGTTTTGGTCATTCTGTAATACCTGAGCAAAGTCTGTCGTTAAAGTGATTTGGTATAATTCCCTCCCAGAAGCGCCTCACACGATTGTGACACCAGGCTATATTTAGCGCCAGTTTATCAGAAAGTGACGATTTTGTTCTCTTCAACTCATTGGATGGAAACTGCTTTATTTAGAAATGTTTTATGCGATATTCCAAATTTGCGTTAAATTCACATCTTTGGATGGAAACATAGCTACTGAAGTCTTATGAAGCGAAACTATCGGTCTGTGCAAGAAACTGAACATTATTTACAACATTATTACCTGTAATCCACAGCCTCAGCAAATGGTTCTGAGCTCGTTCACGACAGTCTGGAGCGCGAGCTTCCTGTCACAGTATGACGTATGTTTACAATTACAGAGATAGCAGTTTTTTTCTCTTTCCTATAGGTAACCTTTTTGCTATACCCTTTAAATCTCCGAAGAAAAAAAAAGTAAGTTCCACTGAGTAGGCTAAACTGTTGTTTACAGCTGTAAACCTGATTCACATTTACCCCAATATAATCACTGATCCTCATATCTGCTCAGCCCATTTTTCATTGTAAAACATTTTTACTTGCATTTAGACTAATCACAATACATATACTGAAGGGATAATGCTGCAGTCCGTAGTTCTGATGGTTCATATGGAGATCTGAACAGGCCCTCATGACACCTGATGCAGAGTAAGCATTTTACAAGTACAGTAGCTCTGGTTCTTGCACACATTAACCTTAGGCTGTAATTTACATTAAAGCTCCTCAACCTTCCGTTGTCACAAAAGTTCTACAGGCCTTGTTAAGTCCACTGCTGAGTGTCCTCATAAACATTTGAAGGGTTGGGGGCACGGGCCCCGGCTGCTTACTTTTAAAGCCCACTAAGCTCAAGTCCTCTATCATTTATTAATGAGCTCTTAGGAAACCTTGAATTTTTAAAGCAGTGCAGGATGGAGATTAAAATTTAGCCCAAACCGGTTGTCGACAAGCCCATCCGGCTTTTGCTGACTGTCTCGCTCGCTTTCTCTCTCCTCTCTTGCAGTTGTAATTACTCCTAATGCAAATGCTTAATTTATTAACGGAAGGTGCTTTGGGCCGTTTCGCTATATAAAACACTCAACCTGTTCCTGCTGTGTGCAAGACTGTGTTTACTGAACATTTCATTTATGCTGTTCCCTCCTGCTCGTGGGGAAAATCACTGAGGGTGACCATGGCTACAGCTCATATAAGTGTGTTGTGTCAGTATTGCAGATAATCTGGGTTTCTACTGCCATTTCAAATGTTGTGAGGACACAGCTTCCTTACAACTGCCCTCACCAGCCCATATTTAGAGGGTTTTAAAATATGAAATATGGAAAGTCTATACACAATCACCTCACATACAAAACTGACTGTGCAGTGCTAAATGTAAACACCAGATGTTAAAATTCAGCTGCATCTTATTCAATAAATAATGTTGATTTTATAATATTTAATTTTATTATGTACACAATTTCATGTGTAAATACCACAATCATCATATTATAAACACAACATGCTGTTTCCAAAAATAAATAAATAGCTTTTATATTTCCACTGTTCTAAGGCCAAAACAAATTGTTAAAATATTGTCTGTTAAAAAATATTGTTTTTACTGTCAATGGATTAAAATAATCATGATTAATCTCATGATTTCCAACCAGTCTCAAGAAAGCAAAATTAAATATTAATAACATCAAATTTGTAAAATGTTTTTTTTTTTTTATTAAATATTGTTAAACATAATTAATTAATAAATAAAAATGGTTAAATTAAATAAGCATTTAGTACTTTATAATGAATTAAAGAAGTATTTTTCTCTCTTATTTATTTGAAAACCTTTGATTTATATTATATTGAGATCTTGTTATTCTGTGGTCTACAGTTATTCGATAGTCTACAGTTATTATTTTGAGGTCATGGAAGCAGACAAGCTGAACAACTTTTCACAGCTAAATCTTTCTTTTTAAAGGCCAGTGGTGAAATATGGATTTTGTCAGACACGGGAGGCACTCAAAGCATGAGTGGCTATTGGGAAGATTACAGTCACTCCATATGCTATATAAGATTTATCCTCAGCACAACCCTCTTTGAAATGAGATCTGGTTATCTGTTCACTGGTAAAACAGTTTTCTTCCACCATCACAATCCTCTGCCTTTGTTGTGGTTTTGGCGAGAAAGTATAAGGATATTTCCACAAAAATGTGTCTGTACTCCTTTATTAAAAAAAAAAAAAAAAAAAATGAATACATAAAATGATTTTCAAGAATGAATATTCACTCCAATAAAAGCAACTTGGAGATCTTATTTTTAAAGGGTACCAATAATGACCCTTTCACAAGATGTAAAGTCTCTGGTGTCCCCAGAATGTGTCTGAAGTTTCAGCTCAAAATACCCCACAGATCATTTATTATAGCTTGTTAAATTTGCCCCTATTTGGGTGTGAGCAAAAACACACCATTTTTGTGTGTGTCCCTTTAAATGCAAATGAACTGCTGCTCCCGGCCCCCTTTCCAGAAGAGGGCGGAGCTTTAACAGCTCGCGCTTCGGTTGCTCAACAACAACAAAGCTGGAGAATCTCACGCAGCCAAAATGAGGATTGTCAGTAACGGTGTTCAGCCTTACATTGTTCAAACCGGAATCGGACACTGATGGAGAGACTCAGGAAGAAGTTACAACTTTTAGAATGAAACTGAACGTTTCTGAATGGTTAGTGGATACATTTATGTAGTTGATTCAACTCATCAACTAGCGTGTGCTGTCATGTTAATCTTTTGTGCAAAGAAACTGCTTCTTGACCAGGAAAAATGTAGGGACTTGATTTTGTCCATCGGGAATTGATTGGATGGTTGTGGTTTGCTATTGGTGGATCTCATGTGAGTGACAGGTTGTCCCGCCCTTACGGCAGTAAACGCATCATCAGAGAGAGAAAAGGTGTTGCTGCAAGAGGGAGGGGGAAGTTATTTTGATTCAAGATTATTAAGTCACATGTATTAAAAAAAACAATGGTGTGAATGGATAAATCATTTATAATAATTACAGCAATATTCCATAAAAGAACAAGAATTGTTCATTTTGATTTCATGGTGACTTTAAAAATAAATTCGGTTTCTGTTCTTGTAAAACTTTCACTGTTCCCTGCACCTAATCCCCCCCTTCTCCTTTGTGAATCTGTTTGGAAAAATTGCAAGGAGACAAAACTGCAATCAGTTCTCTGAGTCATTTTGGTCATGACTTCCATGCGCTCATCAACTTAAGTGGCTACTATTACAATACTAAAATAAGGCAGTTTGATCAGAGAATACGTGCATGCAAAGTCTTGAAAGATTCATTTGGAATCATATCCCTTTGATGGGTCAGCAGAATTACATTCGCTGTGTTTACCTTAGTTATGTTTGCAGAATGAGTTCAGAGGAATATTTCTTCCCTAGAGTCAAAGTGAGTGACAGTATATTGGCAGCAGGTGTTCTACTGGCGGCCGTCCAATCACAGAGCACGTCTGTGGAGTGTGCGCCAAAGCTGAAGCCAATCAATTTTAGAGAGAAGTGTTGCAACCATCTCATCCTCCAGCTGAGTCCTGTTCAAAGCACTATTCAATCATCTTCCTGAATTGAGTATCACCACCACAATCCACTTTGCAAGAATCCCAAAGCAACCCACATTTCTTTGGTCTTACTCTAAAGAGCATTCGTGTGTACAGGACAGTCGAGTCATAATATTTTGCATCAATTTCTTTATTGTAAATGCACTGTGGGTAGAAATTGTATAAAATGTAATATTGCACAATAGAAATCAATTGCACTTTCTCAAGGTATAATAATGATGCATCTGTGTTATGCTACAAGAATACGTTATGCAGGTACTGTGCTCCAATTAAACAAGAAGATATTGTTTAGTGACCAACATATTATTAGTTTTAAATATATAACATATAGTTATCAAAATGTCCTTCAAGTATGAAGGTTCTTGGGCTACCAGCTAAATACAGTGTTTGGCACTGTAGTGAACGTGTTGAAGACATTTGACTTGTGAATATCTAATACAAACACTGTTTAAAGCTAAATAAATGCTAAGCACAGATTGTATATACATAGCCCTCTATATGTAACCTGCTTTATTATACTTCCCAAATTGTGTGTTGTGATTGTTTCATTACATTGCTTTAGGTGGGCAAACAAGCACAAGATTTCAGTGATTGACTGCCATCATATTCAAATTTAATTGAGCAAATGACACGTCAGCTCGAACAGAGTGTGTGTGTGCTATAGGATAGAGGTTATATCTATTGTTTTGTGTTCTGAAGTTGTGCACTTTCCACCATATAACACGAAACAATGTTTATCTAAATAGATTTACGGTGTTCTCATACTTTTTCATCATGGGACATATTATATGTAACCAATTTCCAGCCAATTTAGTCATATTCTCAAGCATCTTTATGAGTCTGAAAAATATATTTACTGAAAAACTGACCTGGGTTTCATGTTTATCCTGTAAATACAGCGTCATATTCCCAAGAAAATATTTTCAGGCCTGAAACACTGCAACACTGTTAATTTCATTTCTCATGGCCCAATTTTTTTCTTATGGCCCATTATTTGATGCAGAAATCTATATAAATTAAAGACAATTCACAGTTTCATAAAACATTTTTCTACTTTTTTTAACAGCGACTGTGTAAACCCATTTTCATTTATACATTTACAGCCTAACCTTTTCTGACATACTAATTGCACATCCTCAACATTTCTCCTCAGCATTTTTCAGGAAAAAAATCTCTACAAAGTCATCGAATATTACTGCATGCCGTCCACTGCTTCTGCTTTTACTCACTAGGTATAACTTAATTTATTTTGTCATTGAAAGATAACCAATTTTCAGGTGAGAGTCTTTCGAAAGAAAGAAAGCAAGAAAGTTAGAGACAGAGGTATATCTCAGCTATCAAATCTACTTTATAACTCTCAAAAGTTTGTGCTTTGCTGATTAGATGTCTTTGATGTACGGCTCCAAAGTAGTTTTGTGGCAAACTATCATTTAGCTTTGAAGTTTCTTGTCGCCTCTGCGGGGATCCTAAATAAAACAGGATAAGTGTAGAAAGGAGAGAGAGATCTCAGAGTTAAACATTGGAAAATACACACATACACACACTGCATCTACAAATACCCCTGCTCTCTTACCTTGCTAACTTGTCTAAATCTAAGGATCATTGTGTAATCCCTTTGGAAAACGTGAGATCAGGTGAATTCAGCAGTTCCCAAACTCAGAGGGTTTATCAGAGGGTCATGGTTAGAAAACAACTGTTATTCCTTATAAAAATCCAGTCGCTAAATGGATCCCAATGACGCAGGTTCCAAAACGGTGGCTAGCAGTGAGCATTTCTCCATGTTTATCCATTTAGTAAAGCAGAATTCCACTAGAATTTGCTTGTTGTGGTGGCCTGATGGTTTAAGGTTTCCTGAATCCATATGTTAGAGGAACCAGAGTTTCCATCGAGCGTGCTTCTTGGACTCAGTCTTGGACTTACGTTTGGGTGTGGAGGTGAACACTTCATGTGTGTAAGGCAGAGACGGGTAGGACGGCTCTTCTAATGGACACAGTCTCTTCATTAAGGGCTGCAGTTTGTCTTCTTGAAGTTTAAAATCTAGTTCCACACTAAAAGAGAAATAAGGGAACATTTTAGGTGAGGATAATGTAGAGTAGAGATCATATCAAATCAGATGACACTGTCTGAATGGGGGTCATACTGAAGTCAACAATAAATCAAATTTGACTCCATTTACTTATTTTAAATTCATTTACTTTGTCTTATTGTGCCCATTTCATGATCTCAAGATCTTTGAAACAACATTCTTTTTAGTTAACATCACTATAAGCTGTTTTGATAGGTATTAAAATAATATAATTGTAATGGTTGGATGCAAGAAGGGAGAAGCAGGATCTATTTGCAGCTAGTGATGGGCACTTCCAAAACACTGTTTCATGAACTTCTACGAATCTTGTTTCGAACGAGTGGTTTGGAGTGTGTATCAAACTGCCAAAGTTACATGATTTCAGTAAACGAGGCTTTGTTACATCATAAATGTTTCACGAAAAGTTTAGAATTTTCAATGGTTCGCCGCTGGGGGGCGATGATCTCTGTGAACCCATGATTCATGTGGATTCACTGAGATTTTCCCCATTGTCTATCGTTTTTTATCTGATCTCTGATAAGTTTTATACATTTGTAGACATTTTAATGAGGCATTTGTATAATTAAAAGGAATAATAGTAGTTAATAGTCACTTATTGGCCTGTTTAGCTGAGCCATCCATAGAAAACAAAAAACAAAACAAGCCCTGGAAATTGATAAAAGAACACGTATTATATACAGACACACAATATTTAATGGTAGGCTATTAGATGATTAGTTCATTGCATTAAATAGATTATACTTTCAATAAAACATTTGCAATGGATTTGTAAAAGTTGTTTCTATGCATGTTTTTGTTGCATTTACACTGTTTTGACCAGCATGTGAAACAGTGAATCATTTTGCAAAGCAATTGGTTCAATTGATTCAAAGCTTTGTTTCTCCCACTATTTGCAGGAACTTTAACAATAGACCACAAAATAACAAAACACTCTGGAACACTAGACAGGAACAAAAGCACACAGGAGAAACAAACCAAACTATACAGCAAGAAGAACGGACAAAAAACAACTGAAAATGAGGGCTATATATAGACAGTTTAACTGATGAAAACAAGGCAGAGGTGGGACTAATCAATCAACTAATGAATCACTATGACAACAAATGCAAACAACCAAGTTAAACAGAAAGGAAAAACAGAAAACAATGAGAACCAATCGAAAAGCCCATGAAACATTAAACTGAAACAAGACTGAATATTATTTAAAAACATTTTTAAGCATTTTTTAAAGAAATTAATACTTCTATTCAGAAAGGATGGGTTAAATTGATTAAAAGTGACAGTGTCACATGTAATGATAATTTGTAATAATATTTCACAATATTACTGTTTCACTGTATTTTTGATCAAATACAGTAAATGCAGTAAATGACTTCTTTCAAAAACATTTAAAAAACTCTCCGACCCAAAAGGTTTTGAAAGGTATATGGTATATTGTTTTAATTTTATTTATTTTAATATCATTTGATAATTTTACCCAATCACCAAATAGCTATTTTGCCACACAATTATAATGATCAGTTCCTAATGGAATTCAATTGACTTTTGACTTGTGACTTTTTTAATTTAATACATAATGTTATTAAAGTACATTGAGATGCAAATGCCGTTTCATGTTCGGGTTCTGTTTGCCTAAGCAAATGTTATGCACGTATAGCACCTCATTCCTGACCTCTAACATCATGACTAAGCTGTTTAGCTCAGCCTCAGTGTATGTGTCTATGTATGGGTTTGACTGTCCTCGCACAGCCATCTGACCTAGTCTTCCCTCTAAAGTCATAATCCCATGACAATCAGATGATTCCTGATGATTGCAGTAGCTAAACTCCCAGATTAACCGTCAGAGGCAGCTTTAATCTGATCTAAATGAAATCATTCACAAAGCAGTGTCTGACTCATCAGTGTAAAGAACATAGACAGACAAACCAATCACACACAACTGCCCCATTTTTCACTTTCCTGCACAACAAATGAGCGTATTGGAAATCAATGCTGTTTGACTCATCAATTACATCCATTTATTTAGATTTGTGCAAAAAAAGATCTCTCTGACCAAATTGCAGCATGGGAGTCAATTATGTTTACCTACATCCTTACACTGGGGGTTTATTTGGTTTGAGGTAAGGAATGCTTCATTTACAACAATCAAGCCTTTTGGCTTTCATTTACAGTTTTGTATTGGATAACACACACGTTTCATTTAATTAAAGGATGCTATGGTGAAATGCACACATTAAAGCCCTGGGCATACGTGCACAGTCGAACGCACAGCCTTGCAAAGTATACTTAATTTGACGCATGCGTAGTCTCTCGCCACGAGTTACAACCCACGTTAACATCTTTGTATTCTTTCATGCTAGATTTGAACAAATGAGGGTACTTTTTTAACCTCTGCGCACAATCTCTCATCTATGTAGGCCTCCATTGTCGCTGTAGCTTGCATGAGTTTTGGTCTGTTCTGTTTATGCAATTTTTATTTGACTACCTTGTGAATTGATGACCCCAGAGCACGGTCGAGTAGCCACCTTGTGGATAAACTTATTATTGCAAAAAAATTAAATGCGCATGTGCGATCTGCGCGTACAAAGTACGTGTGGTTACAAAAATCCACCTGTGTGCGTACAGTACGCGCATATTCTTCTGATGACGAAATTCGCGTCACCCTCGCATACGCGTAAAAAATATATATATACTTTGGGCTTAATGTTTTGTTCATTATGGAATTTTGCATTGAATTTTAAAGCCTTTAAAAATACAATAGTGCTTTATCACACATCCACACAAACAAACCCTAAACCAAGGACTTTTTCCCAATACATATGTTCTGTGACAACAGAGTGCACCAAAAACAGACTAAAACCCACGGAGACAAAGTGATCTGCATCTCATTTTCAAGTCTGTCCTGGATTTTCACAAATGATCAGAAAAACTTCTCTGGCATGATATATTTAGAAGCTGCAGTGTTTGGTTTGCCTATTTACAGAACTTGTGAAAGCGCAGCGATTCTCGGCAGACTCTCTGAGGGTGAAAGAGAATGGAACATCAGTGTGTTCCGGCTCCAGGTTGAGCTAAACTACACTCAGCAATTAATCACAGGACAAACCTGAGCAGTTACCTTGTGTACACTACCGACAGGGAGGAGTGAAACATATGGGTGGCTAGTGAACAATGCACAACAAACAATTGCAGAATCTGCAAACCTGGCTCAAAATACAGAGGATGTCTTAAGGTTATCCTATATTGTGAAAATTTTTTTTATTTTCTTTATTTTCTGTCGTCCCAGATAGGGTTTTGCAACAACAAATGCTGATTATCAGTTCAATTCATTCTCCATAGTCATTCAAAGCAAATATGATTTTGTAATATGATATTGTTGACCAAAAAGAAAACCTTACTATAGAAAAAAGACAAAATGTAAAAATCTATTTTATGAGTTATATATGACATTACTCATTATATTATATTATATTATATTATATACCACGGGACTGTTGAATGCTTATATCTGATTGGTTGACGAACGTTCTAAGGTGTGCAATTATTTTCAGGGAAACACACGGCTAAAGTAGTTCCACGCAGGTCTTGACCGCATTACAGTTCCATATCATTTCGCCAAATGATTTCATTTATTTCAAAGGTCCTTATGCCTGGTTCAGATTAAACGATTTTATACCGATTTTGCAATGATCTGCTTGACGTAGGGTGTCGTGGTGATTTGTAAACGACAATGGGTGTCGGGACGCAAGATTCGATCGTTTCAGCTCGTGTGGTGTGTCATAGTGGACGACAACCAATGCCGCATCTGCGATGTTTCACAAAGTCACAACAGAAATACTAGCATGTGTAATTTTTTTTTTTTCTGTTGTCCACGACGGGTTCCGTCACATGTATGACACTGGCCAATAGGAGCACGGAAGCGCCTTCCTACATGCTTTCAAACATGCCGAAACAAAAGAGAGACAATGGTATCGTTCCTGCTAGGTGGAATTTTACAATGGAGGGAATGTTTGTGGAGCTTTGTGATGTTTCCCCGAGGGACTACCGCAACGGAGTGAAAAAAATATGTATCCACTTTTGGACAAGACATAGCAAAACACGCCGCTAGCCATTGTTTGTTTACGCTCACGGCACCTTCTGTCAGTCCCGCCTCCTTGATGACAGCACACATGTTGTTAAAGACGGCAGGCGATGAATGGTCGAGTAGCAACTTGTAGTCTGCCATGTTTCTTGTCCACAACACAACAAGATTTTAGGAGTCAAAATCGAATAATCTGACACAGTGGCTATCGTAACCGGCAAAAATATTGTGTAGTCTGAACCCGCCATTACAGCCTACAACAGCAAAAGAACCAAAACCCACGACACTGACCAAGCAAATAAATATAGTAAACAATAGAATAAAAAAACGACAAATTACTTCCATGTTTTTCTACAACAATATTACGTTTTATTATGTACGGAAAGCACATATTCTTTCTACCGCTCCCTCTCTTACTCAAACACACACACATACAGTATGGACACACACTCACACAGAAACGTGTTGTCAGCGCTGCTCTGATGATTTTATCAGTAAAATAGTTTAACAACTTACAAAGCTACATGCCATTTCTCACTAGCGAGGTTATAACGCCGCTGTTCTTGGAGCAGATAAACTTACATTTTCACTATTAGTGGAGACACTGCTGCCGAAAACTGTTCAGGTAATTCACATACACTTAATCAATTTCTTCTCTCTAATGACTACATTAATAACTGCATTAGTCTGCTATCAAGGCTCAAGCCTCTGTTACTAGCTCTAAAAAGACGTTTGGAATTAGCAACGGAGGCTTGGGATTAAATGCGTTAAGAAATTAGTCCTACATACAAGAGCGTTTTAAGGACAAAAACCTGACAAATGTCTTGAAATACATCATCTGAACAATGTTTTGAGGTGTGGTAACCGTAATATAAGTGGAATAATTGACTCTGGGCCATTGAATTATTAAAAAAAAAAAAAGCACTCTCGAGGTGTCATGGTGTGAATTCTGTTTCTAAAAATCTGTATTGTTTTTTTGTAAAAAATAATAATAATATTAATACTGTGCATAATTTTATTAAAATGCAATTTATACATTTTAATGGATATTTTGACTAAAATTTAAATAATTTGAAGTATCTAAAGGAATTGTTTACCCAAAAACTCTTATGTCATTCCTAACCTTTATGGTGAATAATAATAATAATAATAATAATAATGTACATTGAATGTTCATCAAAAAGAGCAGCAGTTTATACACTTTAATAGATACTTTGACAAAAAATAAAAATAAAGGAATAGTTCACCTAAAAACTGTTATGCCTTTCTAAACCTTTATGATGAAATTTTGGAAAGGAGCAGATTGGACGTGTAAAGAGAGTCATGTGGGTTTAGAACAACATGAGGTTGAGTAAATGAATTTTAATTTTTGTGTGAACTTGTGTGAATCCTTTGGCTTCAGTAAATTCACAGGTATTTAATTTGAAATTGATTTTTAATAAACCGCTGTGGGTATGAATAGTTGAACGTTAAAATAACTCCCAGTTGTTAACATCAAATATAAGTGACCCTGGTTCTTGCTCAATTATTTGCTTCACTGCTTTGCTGTAATGCAGATATACACACACACACATTCTACATACAGTCAAACTCAGGGGGCCGTAGACATGGAGCTAAATATTTAATCACAGTTACACTGACGTTATCCTTTAGGTATATACAAACGTTCAGCTGTGAGTCAATGACAGGATACAAACACAGCATGTCAGATGCCACAAATATTACTGCAGGGAAAAACTGTACTAAAGCTCAATCTTGGACACAACAATGTCAAATATTATGTTCCAGTACGAGTCAAGATCACAAATGATTTTAGAAGGAGGCCTAAAGGTTTTTATCTGAGTGAGTGGAGGCTGGTGCGAGGGATCAGATGGATCATTTTTGAGGGTTTTACGGAAGTGAGTGGATTATTATCAAGCTCTGTAATTTTTGCTTGAGCGGCATCGTTGTCCATCCCTGCTGTGCACATTGCTGGGTATCTCTGCCACTTCTTATTCAATCTATCCCGCTATACCCGCTTGTGTCCAATTGTCTGGATTCGAGTGTGGATAGGTCAGGCCAAGGTTGTGCTGAAGGACAGGCCCGTCATGTGACTGATGGCCACGATGTACTAGCAGTCTTGGAAAGGCAGCGGCAGAGTAAACTTATCCTGTCCACTATGCCACCAACAGGCATCACAATCAGCACTTCCTCACTGGCCGCTCTCCCAGCTCAGGGCAGGAAATGAGATTTTTGGCAATCAGACAATCAGACTTCCTTTTGTCTACTGTTTCCGCTTCTCTGTTTGGTAGTGAAGAGCTGATCTGCTAATTAGTGCTGAGTGCAGCACGCAGTGTTCAGCACCAGTGAGCACCGGCATCCAACGCAAAAATCTTCACTGTCTGGGTCAATCCTACTATGCAGTATGAATATTTTTATCATATATAGAGGGGTCCAAATGTTTGTTAAAATAAAGAAAGAAATAAGAACTAATAATAATACAAAAGGTATATTAAATTCTGACATTCTTGTACATTTTCCAAACTTTTCACTTTAAAAGTCTCCAAATCTTTTTTAAACTATTATTATGAATTAAATAATAATAAAGCAACAGGAGCATTTTCACTAGTGGTCCCAGACATATGGACCCTATCATATAGCTTAATATTTCAGAATTATTAAACAAGTTTTTGTTTTCTTTTATTACTTAAAGGCACAGAATGTAAGTTTCGCCTCCAGAGGTCACTTATTCAAAACTTTAACAAAGGCGTAGCTTGAATATGCATGGAATCATGGGAGTTGTCGTCTTTACCTCCACAGCTGATGAAAAGCAATCCAACAGGACTTGGGCAGAAATCATGTTCATTGATGAGGTAATGTACTGTTTTATTAAAGTTACTGTGGTATGAATCAGGGCGGCGCCAAGAGCCATGGGAGCGGAATGAGGCCAGTGGAGCGAATGCTAGACACCTGTGCGACCATGTTTTGAGTCCAACAGAGGAGCTCCGGAAGGATATAAGAAGGAATGATGACAGTGAAGCGCGAGAAAGGACCAGGATACATTTTAGGTTGCTGTTTTTATTATGCTTATATGCTGCAGTCGGCCACTGCCACTTCTTTAGTTTTGTTGTTTATGTATATTTCACGATTAAAGTTACATTAAACGTCCACCTCCTTCTTACCTGAACTTGATCTTTGTTACTCATACAGGTCACTTTATTTGACAAATTAAAATTGTGGGGTACCGCAGCGGTGTTTTACTTGGTCAAAATAATCATACTAAAATACATTTGAGTTTGTTGAAAGTTATGTTATAATGTTATTCTGTGCGTTCGCTGAAATGAGACACTTGTTACACATTACAGCAAGCTAGATCAATATATATTAATAAAAGCTGGATGACTTGTGTTGATAAATGGCAATCAGTTAATTTTAAAATGTATTGTACGGTGGAGAAAATGCTGTATTACTGGTACTATAAATAAAGCTCTTTCTGATTATGCTATTTTAGCCACTTGACAAAAAAAGTGTAGTCTCTGAGGCATGGTACAAACATGCTACTCGTGGTAAATCAAGAAAACGAGATTCAAATAATAAGACTAACTGTGTTGAGATCTATAACAATGACTAGTTTTCTGTTGATAAGAGACTCTAAACAGTTGTTCACCTGTCTAATAAAAACATGTAACATCAAAGCGTCTTTGGTGTTTCCATGGTTTTTACAGAAGTAAAATCGGCATCATTGACAGGTGACGCAATGACCGATCCATCATGGTCTGTTACAGTGGTTAAAATTGCTGATTTTTCTGGATTTAAACATTGCTGGAAACATTTGGGATAATGTAAATACACAAGTCAGCAAAATAACACTGTTCTAGTGGTTTTTGGATATTGTAATCCAAACATCTTACATATTGCATCTTACATATTACATACAAAAACAATCTTACATATTACATACAAAAACTTGTTTAATAATCATCAAGTAGGTGAACTTAAATATAACTTCCAAAAACTTGAAGTTCATTAAGAAAATCTCTGATCAATATTTCAAACTAAACATTTTCTTAGCAATATTAATTGCCAATTAAATTAGTTTTTTTTCTGTGTACTTTTTTTATCTGTCACATTTTCAGTTTGTTTATTGCTTGTGTTTGATATATTCCTTTGTTCAGTTTCCCGCCACTCCTTTGTTTTCATGATCACTGTCTTTGAGTTCATTTGTTTGGTTGTGTTTGATTAATTATCTCGCTTCAGTTTGTTATTTAAGCTGCACCCTTGCCTGCACTCTTTGTCCAGTCACTGTTGTGTTTGATGTGTTTGCAACTACCTGTTCTCCTGTCTTTTGGAGTTCTAATTAAACTTCTGAGATTTTGGAACCTGATTCATCTGTCTTCATCGGTCTGCCTGCATAAACCATTACAATATCATTGCTTCTCAACTTTCTTGACTCGACTCAAAGGCCCCCTGTTGTTAAACACAATATTTAAAGGCCCCCCTTACACGTAGGCTAAGATATTTCCAGTATTTCTGCTGTAATTATGGCTTTTTTATTAACAGAAACTGGAAGAATTGATATTAAATTAACCACAAGTAATTTTGTGATTCCATAAACATCCTGCGGCCCCCTTGGAAGTTTGCTGAGGCCCCCTAGTGGGCCCCAATATCGATTTCTATCCTATTCCTCATTTGTTATATCCTTCTAACTAACAAAAGCCTCCAGGATGACATGATCCTCCAAGAACTGACATCATCATGTTGGGACAATAGCACAAACATCAAGTATTAGCTTGAACTCAGTGATGTTTTCTCTGTCATTAGTTGATTTGTCTAATTTTTAAACATTCCATCCTGTTTGATTAAAATACATAAATCAATTTGATTTTATAAAAGTTTAAAAAATATTAAAATTAACTTTAAAATTATTAAAACGTCTATATTATCTGACCAATCAGAGCAGGGTAGACTCATGGAAAGGAGGGGTTTAGAAAGACCGAATCTTCAAATGAACCGTTTCAGACTATTCCGAATTCCGGAAATGTTGGGACGTTTTTTTAAATTTGAATAAAATGAAAACTAAAAGACTTTCAAATCACATGAGCCAATATTTTATTCACAATAGAACATAAATAACATAACAAATGTTTAATTTGAGAAATTTTACAATTTTATGCACAAAATGAGCGCTGAATGCTGTTAACACACTAGAAGGTCTCCCTCCTCTTTAGCCGGCATCCATGATTTCCAACAAGAATGTCAAATTTGGACTCGTCTGACCATAGAACACATT
Source organism: Ctenopharyngodon idella (assembly GCF_019924925.1). Lineage (NCBI taxonomy): Eukaryota > Metazoa > Chordata > Actinopteri > Cypriniformes > Xenocyprididae > Ctenopharyngodon > Ctenopharyngodon idella. The sequence goes on along the minus strand of NC_067236.1, from coordinate 16,106,735 downwards.
TCCACTTTGAAACAGTCCGTTTTAAATGAGCCTTGGCCCACAGGAATCGACGGCGCTTCTGGACCATGTTCACATATGGCTTCCTTTTTGCATGCTTTAGTTGGCATCTGCAGATGACATGCTGGATTGTGTTTTACCAACAGTGGTTTCTGGAAGAGTTCCTGGGCCCATTTAGTAATGTCATTGACACAATCATGCCGATGAGTGATGCAGTGTCGTCTGAGGGCCCGAAGACCACGGGCATCCAATAAAGGTCTTCGGCCTTGTCCCTTATGCACAGAGATTTCTCCAGTTTCTCTGAATCTTTTGATGATGTTATGCACTGTAGATGATGAGATTTGCAAAGCCTTTGCAATTTGACATTGAGGAACATTGTTTTTAAAGTATTCCACAACCTTTTTACGCACTCTTTCACAGTTTGGAGAGCCTCTGCCCATCTTTACTTCTGAGAGACTCTGCCTCTCTAAGACATCCCTTTTATAGCTAATCATGTTACAGCCCTGATATCAATTAACTTAGTTGCTAGATGTTCTCCCAGCTGAATCTTTTCAAAATTTCTTGCTTTTTCAGCCATTTGTTGCCCCCGTGCCAACTTTTTTGAGACCTGTAGCAGGCATTAAATTTGAAATGAGCTCATTTAATGGATAAAATTGTAAAATTTCTCAGTTTAAACATGTTATGTTATCTATGTTCTATTGTGAATAAAATATTGGCTCATGTGATTTGAAAGTCTTTAAGTTTTCATTTTATTCAAATTAAAAAAACGTCCCAAATGTTTTTTTTTTTGCTTTTTACCTTGGATGCATATAAACTACATGTAAAACTATTGTAGAACACCTCCAAAACAAAATTAGGAACCTTTAATATACTGTAGCATAATAGGGCCACTTTAACTCTTAGGTATACAGAAAATGGGGGTTGTGAGTCCAAAAAATTGTCAAATGCAATTGTCACTCTTGCTAATAATTTTTTTTTCTGTGAACGCAGTTATATTTATCACTCTAAAACAGGACTGACGACCATATTCTGCTGCTGTGTGAATGTAGCCATTGTGATTAGATGCATTTCTCTGAGCCGCAAGAGTGTTAGGCTGAGAAATAGAAGGAAAGAACGGGAACACTTTCCTACATTTTGAGAAATCATCTGGAGCCTGTACAAAGCACACGATTTACCCAGTTTATTCCTGGTTCATAAATACTTAATGGAAACCGACTCGCTGCTTATAATGAGAAATATTGCAGCCTTTGAAAGTGAGAAGAGGATATCTGCTTCACACCATCTCAATAATTGATGCACGAAAGACACTTACAGTAATCCGCTTGGAAATAAACAATGCAATATAAAATACCAATACAGATCCAATTGGAAAAAAACCCCAACTGTATCATGTTGGCATCATTAATGGGCCTTTTTCATAAGCTCCTAGCAGGAAGTGTATTGCCAAACGTCTGTAGATACCCACTGGGCCGCTGTGAGACGTGACACAAAATAAATGAAGTTGGAAGGAAAAAGGTGCTAAATGCGAACTGTAGTAATACCACAGGGAGTTATCATGGACACAGGACGTGCAGAAAAACTGATGGTTGCCATTATATCAAAACTCTAATAGTTATTTTTGTCCTACTTCTGATGAATGAGTCATGCCTGTCTCCTGTCAGCGTACCCTGAGGACAGAGGCTGCGGCAGGACGGCCACAGGTCGGGCTGTTCATTCTGTCGCTATCTGTCTCCCAGTATGTGTCCAACTACAGAGGCATCGCAGCAAAATCACACCATGCTGGCTGCAATACTCTAACATATGAGAATGTAGAAAAATAAAGAAGTGCATGTACCTGGATGTACATATAAAACACAGGTGCAAATGTTTTGAGGCACATGGGCATGCTGATACCATTTTGTCTTTACATACACAGAAGTTTCAAAAGATTGTGCGTCAGCTGTTTGCATTGCCATATATTATGCAGCTGACCCATTTAATTTATTTTAAACTCTTTATTTATCTCCACACAACTGGATTATTTATTCATTATTTGTCTTCAAAAGAAGAGAGAAAGTCATTCAGGTTTAGAATGACATTAAGGAGAGTAAATGATAATTTCCTGTGATATTTCTATCAATGCTTCAGCAGTGACACCATTAACTTACAGTGCAAGGCCTCATAATGCCAAGTAGGCTTGCTTTTTTAACCAATTTGTGCACATGCTTAAGAGAGCATATTCAGCGAGTCATGTGGTTCAGTGAAGAAATAAGTCCCTGGATTATAAAGCCAATGCTGTTTTTGCCATATGTTCTGGTGCACTGGGTTTTTGATAAGAATCTTTGTAGCCATGTTCTTTGAGATATGAGTGCCAAACAAAGGCACTAAGAATTTGAGCTTAGTTGAGCTGATGCAAACGCAGAATGAGAATCGAGCATCAAGACTCTAGTGAAGTGAATTAAAGGTTCAGTTACAACTAAAACTACCCACAGTATAAGCTGTGCAATTTGCTTATCATACTCACTACACACATAGCAAAAATCAGGGTCATTCTTTTTATTGGTCTTTTTTTTTTTTGCGCTTTCTCTGTCATTGTTTTCCTGTCACTATTTTGCCTGAGTTCTAGTTTGTCGGTTGTTTCCATGGTTTCTGATTAGTTACACACCTGTTCCATGTTTTGATAATTATCTATCCTGTTTTCTTTGTTCTCTGCTCTGTGGTAACGTTATATGTCACTGTGTAGTTCTCGAAGTGTTCATTAGTATTGGTATTAGTAGTGTTCATAATATTAGTATTGTTCATCTTTTCTCTGCATCATGCATCTCATCTTTGGATTTAGCTATACTGCTAACCGTGACTATAATATTATTATATTATATAATATTAATAATATATTATAATATAATATAATATAATATAATATAATTCACAGAAACATTATAAGCTTTCAGTGATGCCAAGGTTTGGTAGAGAAAAACACCATAAATAGTTTGGGTTGAGTGAAGGATGCGTCATTGTTAAATGACATAAAACAACAATGTGGCACAGTATGCTGCAGCCAGCATGCTGTTCTCTTACTGTCTCTTTGACAAAGTTGTGATGGAAGAACAGTGAGAGCTATCTTACATCATGCTGGCATCCATTTTAAACCCTGTATAAGTCTGTATGGGTCATGTGGAGTACACTGAACGAGCAATGAACTTTGACCTTGTAGGCCTTCTTCTCTTGTCCATTAGGATTTGTGAGCAGTTAGATGTACACGAATGTCAAAGTACCAGTATATTAGTATGAAGCTGATACTAAAATAAGAAAAGTGTAATGATATTGATAATGATGCATGCCAGTTGATTAAATGTCTTTATTTTACATTTAATTAAATCTCAGAGTTTTAACTACATCCAATTTCTTATTGTTTACTTGAATACTGCTGTTATATACCAATAAAGCCTAAAAGTACCTTTTACTCTACTGAGAAATACTCATTGGTGGATGAAGTACACACACACACACACACACACAAAAAGTTACTCCTGTACTGCTTTCCAATTTTACTTGAGTAAAAGTACTTATTTTTTAATGTACCTAAGTATTAAAAGTAAAAAGTAGGGTACAATGGAGCTAAAGGCGCACCAGGGTAAAAGGTGCATTTGATTTAATTTATTAAAATATTTAAATAATTAAATATTACTATTAAATGTACACTCTAAAAAATGTTGGGTTGTTTCAACCCATCTTTTGGGCAAATATGGACAAACCCAACCATTTAATTTGTTTTATCAAATTTTTGGTAAAACTTTAGTTTAGGGTCCAATTCTCACTAGTTGCTTATTAGCATGCATATTACTAGCATAATGGCTGTGGTGACTACAGTGGTTCAACCTTAGTGTTATGAAGTGACAAGAATACTTTTTGTGCACAAAAAACAAACGAAAATAATGAATTTTTTCAACAATTTCTTTTGTTCCCTGTCAGTGTCCTATGCTGTTCATATAGTAAACATAGTGCAGCGTTTCCGGGCTCTAAGTCAGAACTGCTGCTTTTTTTGCGCACCAAAAGTATTTTGATCGCTTTATAACATTAAGGTTCGTCTGCTGTAGTCACATGGACTATTTTAAGGATGTCTTTACTACCTTTCTGGGCCTTGAAAGTGGTAATAATGTTGCAGTCTATCGGAGTCCAGAAAGCTCATGGATTTCATCAAAAATATCTTAATTTGTGTTCCGAAGATGAACGAAGGTCTTATGAGTTTGGAACGACATGAGGGTGAGTAATTAATGATTTTTTTTTTTTGGGTGAACTAACCCTTTAACAACTGCCTTACTAACTATTAATAAGCAGTAATTAGCAGTCTATTGAGTCTACTGTCTATTGTTTGTCCATATTTGACCCAAACATGGGTTGAAAAAACCCATCTTTTTTAAGAGTGTAATAATTAAGTAGGGCCAATGAAATAAATATAATATGTTATATAGTAATTTTTGCTGTGACACAGAGACTCGTGAAATTTCACTGGTATTGGTATAAGCGGTTCATAACATAACAACATATGTGTAGAATGACGTGCTTTGTCTGACCGCAAACACACACACACACACACACACACACACACACACACACACACACACACACACACACACACACACAGACACAGACTCTGATTCACTTACCCCAACCAAAGCAGGGACCACCTTTCCCCTCTTCACCACCTCATCACTTTGGTATCTATGACAACCACATCATCCTCAACAATACAGGTCTCTCTCTCTCCCCCGTTTCAGCTCAGTATTCCTCTCATACTTATGTCACAGTGTGTCCTCTTCTGTGGAACCTTCCAATAGTAGGTTATAGGGGATCTCAGGAAAGGGCATTAAACTGCAATTTAAAACCACTATGTTGCTCATCCAAACTCACTGTTCTTCCACTGTGAACTGTTTCTATCTATCTGTTTCTATTCGCTTTTGCGAATCAGATCCTTCAATTTCATGGTTTGCTTAACAAACAGAAGCACCCCTGAGCAGAACGAATGAATATTCACGATAAACATACGAACAATCAAATAAACAGTCCTTTAATACAGATGTTAACAACATTATCATATCTTACTGGTACAAAATCACAAATTTGTTTTGACACTAAGACTTTGTATTTGTTCTTTTCATTTAGTCTCATACATTTTAGTATGTTTCTCATAAGAAAAACATTAAAAGTCTTTGAAAACGACAGAAAAAAGACTAAATGTGACAATATTATATTTTTTAAATATATTTACTACATAATATATTTTAATGTAATGATAGTAATAATATTATTTATTTCAAAAACAATATTTAATAAAGATTTAATTGCTGATTTTAAAATTCCTTTAATTCAACAATTACACCTAAATAATCTGCTGATTACTAAATGTGCATAAGAGTGTGCAGTTTTTGGTGAATGTGTTTTAGCTTTTCTCTACAGCAGAGTAACTCCAGCCCTTAGTAGGCTAGTGTTCAAAAAAGAGCTGACATGCTGATACATTATATGCATATCTGTGTGTATTTGACTTCCATCACTGTGTAAACGGAATTGCATATTTTTGATTTCTTTTCCGACCCAGGTAATGAATTCCAGGTCATCTGGTATGCGGCGAAGTGCTGCATTTGTCTGATGATAGATGGCATGCCTTTATGTACATGTCACTACATTTGATTTCAATGTGTAAATGAATTAATACAAAAATGCTTTAGAGGCAAAACGTTTTTTCTTCCATGTGCCAACATATTGCTGCAAAACAAACATTATTGAATACATAGCCACGTGTGTGTGTGTGTGTGTGAGATATAGGTTCGCTGCATTCTGAGTTTCAAAGTCATATGGGTTTGAAATGACATGAGGGTGAGTAAATAATGACTTAGAAGGGTTATAAGCTGTATTTTAAAAAAAAAAAATTATAATGTTAAAAGTTCCACTTTTCAATGTTATCAAAATTTTGACATAAAAAAAACATCCTAATTTAGATGTAATAGGCTATTTTCTATCCTGTTTTTGACCTTCTCTTTGAAACCCTTCGGTTTGATAGGCATGCCGCATTCAAGACTTTCAAGACCGCATCAGTCCACTTTTAGTGATTGGGTAACAGTTTTGCATATTAAAATAATGTTCAACGTCTCACCATTGCACATAAGGAATTGTTTTGAACAATGGCAACCAGTGAAATTCAGCCATACACTTTTGCGCCGGAGTCTGATTCCAAATCAGAAGACAATACATAAGGAATAACAGGGCTCAACATTAACGCTTGTCCACTTGTCCCGGACAAGTGGACTTTTTGAAGAATTTTACTTGCCCGACCGGACAAATAGTCTGATTAAAATGCCAATGACAAAAACATAACTAGGTAATAACCAAAATGTGAAAATGACTCTAATTTTATTACATTTACCCCTGGGTTCACAGACAAGTCTTAAGCCTAATCCCGGACTAAAATGCATGTTTGAGCTGATGTTTAACTGAAAGGAACTTGCATTGACATATCTTAACCCATAATGCACTGGGCATGTTGCAATCCAAGGTCACTCCCATCAGTCTGCTATGGATACGCTTGACCAGAGTCAAATACCGCCTTGCTTTAGCAGGAATTACTTTAGCAAACTTTGTTAAAATATGTCACTGCCATTGTCTAGGGCATGCTTATAAGAGCTACTTAAATGGCCTAATCCTGGCTTAATCTAAGCCCTGTCTGTGAAACCAGGCCTTAGTGTAAGTGCATGGCGATCGAAAGTGGATGATAATATATAATGTAGGCCTAATTTACTTACATTTTGGACGCAGTATTAACTGTTACTGTTCTATTTCAGCAGCGAAAATGGTTCCGAACAAAGATCACAGCAGAACCATAGCGCATCTCACAACAACACTACTGAATGATTCAGCGTTTTGAGCAAATCGGTTAAGTCAAAGATTCAATGACCCATTCATAAACAACTCCCTCATTCTTGAACGAATCAGCCTTTGAACGAATCATTTGAATGAATGACTCAATGACTTACTCGTTAAGCCATTAGCCGCCACCTACTGGCGGTTTAGTTTCATGTTTAAAAGTATAATTTCTTCCCCAACATTTCTTATTTGTATATTCAAAAAATATTTAAAACAATCTCATAACATTTTATTACATTATATTAGTGTAGAAACGAAGATGCTACAGAAAGGTGTTTATCTTGCAACATAGTTGAAACATTTGCCAACTATGAAACATTTATGCGCATTACATATGCTTTATAAGTCTTGGTTGTGGCAAATAAAGTACTTGGAGTTACCAAAGTTATAGCTGACAGGATAACTTAAGGTGCTTTGTGTAAACAAATTACCATCATTTGTCACACTGTCATTCTTATATTCATCGTTAATTATTTTCAGTAAAGTGAAAGTATCAAATGATCTGTAACAGACAAAGCAGTAGTGACCCATGGTAAAAACATTGTTACTCACACTTGTGTGTTTCTGTCGGATTCAATATAGTTGGCACTGCATCATCTTTTATTTTCAGTCTCTCTGAATCGTGTCTTGTTTAATAAAAACAAATCCGCAGTAAAATGAAGCGAACACAAATGATGTGATAGGGCTTTGTTAAAAAGAAAGTTCATCCACGCCTTCTTAATGTTAGCATAGCAATGCAAATCGTTTTGTTGCTGGAGCAATCCTGTGTCTGTGTCTGTCTCGCATTTACTACTACATGACATGCACGAATGACCCCGTGGTGGGTGGGGCTAAAGAGGCAATGATGTAGAAGTAGCCACTGATCTTCTTCTGCAGAGGCGGTCTTTCGTCACACTCTTATGTCATACTGAGACAAAATCCGAAATGAGTCGTTTTGAGAACTTTGTTTCAATAAAAGCTGTTTCTGGACTAACGAGGAAGCTTTGAGTTCTGAAAATTACAGGATTTTTTTAGTACAGTGACCTCTTATAGGTCAAAACATCAAGGAAAATTGTATTTCTTAATTCATGACCCCTTTAAATCATCCAACCCATGTATTCATGTTTGTATGTAGTGAGAGAGAGAGAGAGAAACTTTGGAATGTGGAATGGCAGAACATGCTATCTGTGTAGAAAATGAGAGCACTTAAGATGCTTTTGAAGTGCTTCATTTAAAGTCAACAGGCCCTTTAACTGCAAAACCATTTAGAGATTATTGCTTTTATAACAAAATAATTAACAGCAAACCCATTAATGTAGCAGGAATGGTTGTTTCTGCTAGAATCATACAATTACATTAGCTACCTAACTTGCATTTCTATATAAAGAACAAACTTCAAACAAAGTTCTCTAGTTAGTTTTACAGTTCACGTTTGCCATCTACGAGTGGATTTCAATTGGTCTGGTAAAAATGTATGTCCATTTGCCGCATGCATCAAAGGAACTCACTCAGTCATGACATTTTTCATTTTACCCTTGAAAATTCTCATTGGTAGAAGAGCTCAGGCTAACAGCACAGATTTTATACTCTTTTACTCTATACTCAGTTCTTCAAAGCCTTACTGCAACAGAGACAATTTTGACTATGACGACACTGCAGCTGCACTTGTACAAATGACATCTGCACCTTAGTATGCAAATCTTTGAATCAAGGCTTTAGTTGCCTCTCTATGCAAGTACTGTGCATGTACAGTAAAAAAAAAATTTATTCATTAAGTGTACAAATCTGGGCCAAGTTCAAAGATTCAGATATAGTATCAGATTGAGACTCACCTGTAGATGATGCAGGCACTGTTACGACACGTGTCACAGTTGGCTGTATCCTGCCCAGTTCGATATGACAGTCTGTGGAAAAACAGTATGTGATAAATATAGTATAATGAAAAAAATACAACTCATAACTTAAAGGGATAGTTCAACCAAAAATTAAAATTCTGTCATCATTTAATCATCCTCATATCATTCCAAACCTGTATGAACACACTTTTTAAAGATATTTTGAAGAATGTTAAAGTCCAAACAACATTGGGCCCCATTGAATTTCACTGTACGGACAAATAACAAACAAACAAACAAAAAACTCTTTAAAATAACTTTTTTTGTATTCCACAGGAAAAAAGCAATTCATGCAGGTTTGAAATGGCATGAGCGTGAGTAAACAATGACAGAATTTTCTAGGGTTGGGTAAACAATATCGATTTCTCGATTTTAATCGATTCTCATTTTTAGGAACCGATATCGATTCTTAAATCCCAAGAATCGATTAGTATAGTCTGTTTTCAGCTGATGAATGAACAGAACATGTAGCGTGCCTCCCATCCAATAAATTGCAATAATCTTTGTGCTTTGTTACTTTTAATATGAAGCAAAGTCTCAGATTTCAAATGACGTCCATCTTATTTTGAGATTCAAAAATTAAGTACAGTTTTGGCGCTGTTTAATGTGACGTGACAGATCGCTGTAGCACCTCAGTTAAAGAGAAGCGGCAGCACGGAGCGCATGTGAACATCCTCTCCTCTGTTTTAATACCAGTTACAGCGCGAAATAAACATGACTAAACATCTGAAGGTATGTTAAAATATACAGTACAACTTACCGAAATCCGTATCATGTCTTGTGTAATAGCTCAATCAATGTTTCAACCTCGGAAAGACGTCACTAAAACAGCTTGTAAACAATGTCACGTAACGTCACATTTACCTCAGAAAAACATATTCAGTGACCATAAACTCATAAGTCAGCTAGAAAAATGAACTCTAGAAAGCAGCATTCTGATAAATATAGCTATGAACCGTTACATATTCATTATAATGTTCTTCAATATTTAATGCATGTTTGAATGAATCAGTTACGACAGCCACGATTTAAATGTTTGTATTAAAAAAAAAAAAAAATGAATTGGAGTTGAAACATGATTATGTAATTCTAAACTTTATTTATTATTAAAAAAACCCAAAAAACATAATTGTGTGTAATTTAAGTGTTTGTATATAAATAAGTTAATTTTAACCTTCAATATTATAGTAAAGTAGTACCAACTAACTCCCATGTGTAGATTACAGCATTAGTTGAGAGATTTTTTTCCTCTAGAAAATTTGCCATGTACTGTAACTGATATACTACATCCAAAATAATCGATATCGAATCGGATCGAATCGAAATTGTAATCGAATCGAATCGCAAGCATGTGAATAGAAATCGAATCGAATCGTGAAAATTGTGTCAATACCCAGCCCTAGAATTTTCATTTTGGGTATATTATCTACTATTTTTTGCTTGAACTATTTTTTTTATTATTATTATTGATATTTATCTTTAATTCACAATGAAGCATTAAATTAATCACAAGTGACAGTAAAGACTTTTCATTGTTGTCAAAAAGTTCTGAACAATCCTGAAAAAAAAAGATCATGGTTTCCACAAAAATGTTAAGCAGCACAACTGTTTTCAGCATTGATAATAATAAACGTCTCTTTCCAAATCAGCATATCAGAGTGATTTCTGAAGGATCATGTGACACTGAAGACTGGAGTAATGATGCTGAAAATTCAGCTTTGCATCACAGGAATAAATTACATTTTAAAATATATTAAAATAGAAACAGTTATTTTAAATTGTAATAATTTTCCACAAAATATTTACTGTATTTTTAATCAACTAAATGCAGCTATAGTGATAGCTTTATTGTGTTAATTGTGTCAAGATTTATTTTGACTAATTTGATTAATGAAACAGCATATCTGAATTAATGCAATAAAATGGTTTGATTGATTCACAGCCCCATTATTATTTCTTGTGCATTGGAGTCTTTTTTTAACGCATGGCCTCTTGCAGATTATTGCTTTATTCTGCCCTGTGCCCAGGATTTCTATAGATTATTTCATGATGGAAGACACCGGGATTGAATTCCCTGTATCTATCCACCGTTCATTCATGGCCCTTGGGCTTCAGCAGCGTTAATGTATGTACAAGGGAATGATGGATCATGCACTAGCCTGGCATACTTGAAGTGGTTTTGATATATTGTTTGTGTGCTGATGTGACACTGTGACACATGCCTTGCATTTCTACAGAGACAATAACGGGGCTGTACCCAGCAGCCATGCAGTTATGCATTTTCATTAAAGCTTAATGAAAGCCTAATTGGATCACTTTATCCCTCTGAGCACTCAAGTGTCAGGATGGTCATTGATATTCTGCATTCAGTTCAATCTGATGTTGCTGAGGAGTTCACAGTGACAGTGGTTACACACATTATGTCCAATCGTAGAGGAGTAATATTTGCTGTAGCCATGCAGCAGACAAGAACAACACCTGAACTGAGCTTTTACTTTATTCGCTAATAGACTAAAGCGATATTTTTAAACATAATGATATTTTTAAACATAATGATATTTTTACTCTATAGGCTCAGAATCAGGGCACCACGTCATGGTAGAGTGGTACTTAACAGGAAGAAAATCAATATGGTCAAAATGATCTGGAATAAATGGGAATGAGATGAGATTGAACCCTTCATCATGGTAGAAGCACTGGAGAAGAAATATCCTAAAGGTCAAGGAGGGCAAGGAATTATTGGTGGTCAAGGTGACCCATATGTAATGAGGTCAGCTGTGTGCAGGTTGGTTTGTGTTTAGGTTATAATGCTCCAAACCAGCATTTTTCCCCTTCAGTGGAAAACAAAATACGAGATTTTGTAAATTGTCTCCGTATTTTTTTTTTTTTTTTTGTCCATGAAACTTAATGGGGTCCAATGTAGGCTTGAGCGATATGTATCATCTACAATAATCTCGTAATTGTTGTTTTAACCAAGTGCAAGCAGACATTATCACTCACTTTGCAAAAACCAAACAAAAACATGCAACACAAGGCGGTGTTTTGGTACTGAATGAATCTGCATGAATGAATTGTTCGAGTGAATGATTCAATAACTTATTCATGAAGACAGTCACTTGCTTTGTTTCTGAATCAGCCATTTTGAACAAATTGTTTGAATAACTTATTCAGTGACTTACTCATTAAGATTTCATTGATTTACCTATACTGGCTACTGGTGGATTTATATTTAAAATATGTTTAAGTATTTACATATAATAAGGTTAGAAAAACAATTGACCTTAAACAATTGGCCCCTGGAAATAATGGGGGAAATATCACCCCTTAATGGAAAAGTTAATTTCTGTCACTGCTTTGAACGAACCACCGAACAGATTCTGAAGAATACTGTCTATGACAGGCCTGAAAAACACAATCAGCAAACCATTATGGTCAATGACAAAATCTAATTTTTATTAAAGGGGTGGATCCTATTATGCTTTTTCACTTTTTTTAACTTTAGTTAGTGTGTAATGTTGCTGTGTGAGCATAAAAAAGATCTGCAAGGTTACAAAGGTCAAAGTCCACTCCAAAGGGAGATATTCTCTTTAACAAAAAACACTTTTTTAAGAACAACAACAAACGACTTGTTTGGACTACAATATGCTTTTTCCGGATCTTGTAAATTCACAATGTCACTCATTTAAATAATACCCGCCCACAGAGTACACAAAAAAAAAGGGGCGAGGCCTGGTTGAGCTGCGCTAGTAGTGTGTTGTTGCCATGTGGAAGAGACTTATTTTTAAACTAGACTAAATTTATTTTTAACACTGTTCCTGAACATTATAACCCCAACGTTTATCTGTGTGCCGCACATTTTATGGAGGACAGGTTTCAGAACCTCAGAGAGTACAATGCTGCCTATGCACAAAAGTTTCTCCTCAAAGACGGAGCAGTTCCCACTTTGGCGGGACAATCAGTTGTTTATGGATCACAACCTGTAAGTATGTTTTATTATTTGTGGCTCTGCTAGCTAACATTACAGTGTTGATGAAGTGTTTAGCTACAGGGCTCTTGCTTTTGTAAGACTGTTCACCGATCTTTAGGAACTTTAAAACGTCATGTTAAATCCATGCTTGCAAAGGTACTGCACCAAAAACAAAATCAAGACTTCGTAAAAGGGCATAATAGGACCCCTTTAATATTGCACACCCCTAGTCCAATGTTGTTTTGGACCCCACTGATTTTCACTGCATGTACAATACATTCTTCAAAATATCTATTTTTTTTTTTCCTGTTCCTTAAACCTAGTATGGCCAGCAAGTAGCTGTTTTGTTGCTGATCCAAGATGGTCTACAAGCTTATAGGATCTAATAAGCATTTTAGATCAGCTAGAAGCAAGCTACCATGTTACAAAACACACCTATGGATTTTTCAGCAGGGAATAATTTAGAGTTTCTAGGTCACTGGACAAATTCTATGGTCCCTTCCTATTCTGTGAAAGTGAGAATACATTAATATTATGTATAAACAGAATTTCAGTTCTTTTGAAATAAATATTGATCAGACAGTGTGTGCATGTCGCTGAATCACACAAGTGCTGTGTGTTTCTTCCCTGCGAGCTGGCTCGCAGTTATTGCAGACATCAGCTCTGTTGAAAGACGCGTTCTGCCCTCTCTCGCTGGAGGTGTGCCCTGAGTCTGCAGGGAGGTGAACACTGCTACGTTCCTGGAATAATCTGTGAAAAACTGACACTGACAGAGGAAGCAAATCTCACATTACACAATGTGTAATAGTGTGCTAATGTTTCTTTCTAATGTGAATTCACAGTGGTTTGGCATGTTGTTGAAATTCAGTGAATGCTATTAGGACATACCAGTGTTAGCACACGCTAATGAAAGTAATACGTGACAAGGTAGAAGCAGCAGCATCTGACGATACTTATATTGAAGTCCCTTGACTTCAGACACAAATATGTCCCAGAATTTGCTCATGAATAATTCATCTGTTGATTATCAAAGACAGAATATACAGAGAAGAACCAGATATTTATGTTACCTAAATGTAATGCGAGTGGTGCTTGTCTAGGATTGGGAACCAGGAACCAGTTGATGTTTGATTCCCAGTCTAAAGGCAATCTTTTGCCAATGTAGATGGAACACCACACTAAAATATTTAGACCGTTTCCTGCAATAGTTATTCAATGGTGCTGCAACACTGATACAGAAACTTGTGAGTTATAAAGTCAGAATTGCATGATATAAACTCGCAATTGCGAGAAGTCAGAATTGCAAGTTTATATCACACAATTCTGACTTTATAACTTGTAATTGTGAGTTTATATCTCGCAATTCTGAGAAATAAAAATACAGAATTGAGATTTAAACTCGCAATTGTAAGAAAAATGTCAGAATTGTGAGGTAAAAAGTCGCAAATACTTTTTTATTTTTATGTCATGGCGGAAACAAGCTTCCATTCACAGGAGAAAAACTGAAAAAAAAAACATAAAATACTGACGACACGGAACAAAAACATTTAATGAACTGAAGGCTAATATACACACAGAGATAATTAACGTAACAAGGAACACCTGCTTAACTCAATCAACGACCACGGAGAAAACTAGCAAAGGAAACACTGCCCAAACAGGAACTGAACACAAAACTAACTATTAGTTTTATTAGTATTAAAACATGAATTTAAACCAGAATCGTTAAATTCTTTATGATTCTCTTCTCGATGTTTTCTCATTTAAAACTTGATTCAAATGCTAGGGTGTTACTGGTTGATAAGGTGTTCACAGAGCTATTTAGTGTGCCTTAGCAGCACTAATATGCATCATCGACTAATTCTTATTTGCGATGTCATGTATTGTGAATGCTTGGAAATGCACTAGAAGTGTAAAGGAATCCAAATGCCCTCAAACCACAGCAGAGCATGCCTTACGAAATCACATTGTCATCCAGACACTGACAATCTGTTGCCGTCTGGATAGGCTGCGGAAGTCATTGACACACTAATGAGCCAGTCGTGTTAATGATTAAAAAGCAGTTCAGGCGGCTGGATCTCCATTTGGATACATCACCCAGTGACTGTCCTTGGAAAGTACTGCATTAAAAAAGCCGCTATTATCCTATATACAGTAATGGTGAAATGAGCCTCAGTGAGCAGAACAAAATGTGTTAAAGTATTGTGGAGAAAATGATATATTGTTGCTAATTTGAGGGCTCAGCAAAGTTAGCAAAGCAACACAAAATCTTCATTTATTCCTCCTCGACAATTTGCCTCTGCCAAAAGTCAAGAAACTCATGCCAGCATTTGAAAAATGTTAATTGCTTGTGCAAATAGGAGTGTTTCACAGAAGGAATCGCCACCAACACTTGTCGACAAAATAAATAAGCCTAATATACACTACCATTCAAAAGTATGGATGGGAAAGTAACTTTCACTGTAACTGTAGTGTGAATGTTTTTATTTCCAATAATATTTCACTGTTTGATATGTAGTGATTTCTTACATACTCTGGTCAGTATGTAAAAAAAAAAAAAGGCCTAAATCCTGTTAGATTGATGACTTGTGCACAGATGGTATTGTGCGGTACTGTAGTATTTTTCTATTGCAAGCTACAACTCGCAAATGCTAACTAACTGGAAAAATTTCAAGCCACAGCACGTCTCTATCAGCACTAAAAGCTGGATTAACACCTAAAGTCTCTACCCCGGTGTTCCAGAGACATCCATGCCAGGGCTCCCAAGTGCTTGGCATTTTAGGCTCTGCCCACCCTGGCTGTCAGCAGCATGCAGACGCTTTGTTTGCACTAAAAGCCTTGCTCTCAGACAGAGAGGAACATCAAACCCTTGGCTCGGGCTGGTTTAACCCAGGGAGACTGGCTGGGCTTTCATGTGCCCACACTGAGCCACTCATCGGTTCTGAGCTCAGCTGCTCTGATGACACCTAGCATGTGGGAGAGCAGGCACGGAGGTCCTGCCTCTAATAATAGTCCCCACACTCATTGTGGAAGATGGGAGCTACACATGCACACAAAAACAGACGCACTTTGTCCTTTGTAAGATGAAAGGGCTGCCTGATGAGGCGCTGCTAATTGAGGCTGTTTGAGTAGTGGTTTTGTGCTCTGAAAATACGCCCTGCTTCTCTCACTCCTGGCTCAGGAAAAGAAAGAAGTCCAGTGCTCCTTAAACAGTGAGTTAGGCTTGAGGGCCATTACCTGCCCAAAACAATGCCCGAAGAAGCTTAAGTGCTGAGACTAGGAGTTTTAGACCAGCTCTGAGTGGCCAATTTGACTCATTTCAAGGAGTTGTTAAGGTGAAATATACACAAATACAACCATTTGCTGCTGACAAGATGTCTACCATACTAAATGAGTAATGATAAGGTAGACGTAAAATGCTACTATTAGAACTGGGCTGTAAATGACTCCTCGCTGAGCCCAGCCTAAAAACCTTATGGACCAATCCTACCTTAGCAAGTGTTGCATTTTCAAGTACTTTTGGTTTCTCGCATGTCATTCTACAGAGGATTTCTGTGTTTGGATAGAGAAAGAGTACTTTCAGATAATTATCCAGAACTATGGTCAAATGTTGATGCTGGTTCACTCTTAATTGGCACAAGGTATCCAGAGAGGATTTTGTTATCAGTTCTAATTGCTTTTGAGGCTTCAGATGCGTTTGACTGTGAGAAGCCTTGATTTTGATTTTCAGTTTTAAAATCACATTGCTGCTTAATTTAACAATAAAAAAAGAAAAGCATCAGATAAAATAATAGCAGTTTATTCCAGCCAATGTAGAAATAATATCCAATCCAATTCATACCACATTATTATACAGTTGCATGAAAATCTATGTGAAACTGTGTGAAAATGTGAATAATTTTAACAAAATATGAGAGCTCATACAAAATGTATGTTATTTTTTATTTAGTACTATCCTGAGTAAGATATTTTACATAAAAAATAGCTGAATTTATTAAAATATCCCTGTTCAAAAGTGTGAGAACCCTTGGTTCTTAATACTGTGTGTGGTTACCTGGATGATCTATGACTTTTTTTTTGTTTTGTTTTGGTTGTTCATGAGTCCCTTGTTTGTCCCGAGCAGTTAAACTGAGCACTGTCCTTCAGAAAAATCCTCCAGTGAAAACTTTTGAACAGGATGAAGATGTCCAAATTTTTCTTATTTTGTTGAAATACCTTATTTTTTTCCTTCTTTTATTTCATTTAGTACTGCCTTTCGGAAGCAATAGAAGATACTTGCATGTTTCTCGGAAGAAAAATTAAGTACAATTTACCTTGATCTTCAAATTTAAAAAGTTTTCACCCCCCGGCTCTTAATGCATCGTGTTTCCTTCTGGAGCATCAGTGAATGTTTGAACCTTTTTTTTTAGTAGTTGTTTTTGAGTCCCTCAATTGTCATCAGTGTGAAAAGATGGATCTCAAAATCATACAGTCACTGCTGGAAAGGGTCCAAATATGCAAAAAAATCCTTGAAAACTGAAGAATCTGCAGGACCTAGAGGATTTTTCTGAAGAACAGAGCTCAGTTTAAGTGCTCAGAACAAACAAGGGACTCATGAACAACCATCACAAAACAAAACAAAAAAACAGTTGTAGATCATCCAGGTAACCACACACAATGTAAACACCTTTTATGTAAAATATCTCAGGACAGTACTAAATAATAAATAACATGCATTTTGTATGATCTCTCTTATTTTGTAAAAATTATTCACATTTTCACAGATTCTGCAAGTGGTTCCCATTCTTTTTCATGCAACTGTACATATTTTATTTTAAAAAATAACTTAAAAAAAAATCAAAAACACATTGATTGTAGAAACTGATTGTAGAAATCTCTTACTTATTCCTGGGATATTCTGTAAAGCTTGTCTGAATTAACATAAGTAACCATGTGTCACGGATAGATGAAGATGAGGCGAGGCAGCGAAGATCTAAATGCCGCACTAAAGTAACTAAACAAAGTAAAGTGAAGACACGTAAAAGTGTGCGCTATACACAAACAACACAAGACAATGAACTCAGAGAACAAAAGGCATTATATATATATATATATATATATTTATATTATACACACACACAAGATAATGAACTAGAATACGAAACAGGTGTGAACTAACAAAGACTTTACTAAATAAATTTAGGGTTATGTAAATATCCTGTTTGTGGTTTCAGAATGCTATTAAGTAATGTTGTCAAAAATTACTAACTTCGGTACCAAGTCGGTATTGAAATTTTAAAAATGCGACAAGTATTTCCTCCTAGCATTTTTAGCGCTGTTGAGCAGACTGTTAAACACCTCTGATTGGCCATTGTGTTCACACACTCAACAGATATGTCTGTGATTGGCTACAATGATCAACACTTCAAAAACATGTTGTAAATAGACATCTTTGACACTCTTCACTGAGCGCTTACATAGATATACACGGGAGCATTTGAAAGCAAGCATATATCCCTAATATATCCGCTGATAGACGGATCCAATGATAGACGGCTGCTTTCAAACGCTCCCGTGTATCTGTATAAGTGCTTGGTAAAGAGTGTCAAAGATGTCTATTTACAACATGTTTTTGAAGTGTCGATCATTGTAGCCAATCATAGACATATCTGTTGAGCATGTGAACACAATGGCCAATCAGAGGTGTTTAAGACTCTGCTCAACAGCGCTCAAAATGCTAGGGGGAAATGTTGCTAACTTCACATATTTTAAAATTTCAGTACCAAGTATTTCAGTACCTTAGTCAGTATTTTGACAACACTACTATCAAGATACCTAGTAGTCCTCTTTTGCTCATCAAGGTTGAATTTATTTGATCACAAATACAGTAAAACATTAATAGTGTGAAATATTATTATGGTATAAAATAACATGTTTTCTGTTTTAATATATTTTAAAATGTAATGTTTTGCTGTCATGGCAAAGCTGAATTTTCAATTGCCATTACTCCAGTCTTGTGTCACATGACCCTTCAGAAATCATTCTAACATGCTGATTTTGTACTCAAATAACATTTCTTATTATTATAAATGTAGAAAACAGTTGTGTTACTTAATATTTTTTTGTGAAAACTGTTATATTTTTCAGGATTTTAATGAAACTATTTAATGAAAGTTCAAAACAGCATCAGAACAGCATTTAATTAAAACAGAAATCGTTTGTAACATTATCTTTGACGAATAAAAGAATTCATTTCATTAAAAAAAAAAAAAAAAAAAAAATCTTACAGACCTCAAACTTTTAAAAGGTAGTGTATAAAAAAAAAAAAAAAAAAAAAAAAAACACATAAAATGCCTAACGTTCCTTTTGGACGTCTACCAGGGATTAAAAGCTGCTAATATCTCCAGAACCCCCTCTTATCGACCCTTACTAAATAACTCGTCATGTCCTGTCGGCCAACAGCTGAGGCAGGCACTTCTAAAGCTTCTAGCATCCCAACCAGAAGAGACGTCCACTTAATGGAGGGGCATTATTAAACATGAGGAGCACTGATTGTATCGAGCTCATGCCGTCACAGGCGGCAGAGAGAAAGTGAGGTTGGCTCTGTGCCTGTGGAGCATCAGGTATTAGGAAATGCAGGATGACATCTGACATTGAAGTGTCCCTGTTTTGCGCCGCAAGTGGCTTTCAACAGGCACCAAAGAATCTTTTTAACACATTTGCTTCCCATATTCCAATTTCAACAGTCACCACACAATGCATAACCCTGAATTTTTGGCACTCACGAAAGATGCTGACATGGAAATGGAGCTGAAGTGCATTTAAAAGCTTTAAACAGTTGTTATAAATGATGTTCTTGTTGCTCACAGTGCCGGTTTATACCTGTGCGGCACGGACACCATAAATGCAGCGAAATTAAAATATTCAAGCTGCTGAAATTGAATACATATTCCCTGCTGACTTCACACCTGCCTTTCATTCATAAATCAGGTATGACGGATCATTTTAGAAATGCTTTGTTTTTTTTACGAGTGACCTTGTCTGCTAAATGAAGTATAGTGCAATGCAAGAGAAGCTTCAGCACTTTTTCCAAACAAACATTATTCTTCAAGATTTGTGAACAATGACTAATACAGCCAATGACTTGACACTTCAATAAGGGTGAGTAAATGATGACAGAACATTCATTTTTGGGTGAACTATCCCTTTTAAGTGGGTTGGAATGAATTGTGACATTGCATTTTCCCTTTAAAGAAAGTGTTAAATATTGCAGTATTGTGATTAAAAACTGCAGAGACTGCAAATCAGAATGGAGGCACATGCTTCACAATCAAGTGAAAAGCGTCATTTGAAAGCAATTACAAGTGATAACATTAGTGTAAGTAAACAGAACTAACATTTCTACAACACACTCACTATGGTACTGTGAATCCTAGCAACACTGCAATGAACTGAAACAAAATTATGACGTTACGATTAATTAATCCCAGAGCAAATGTCAGTGTTCTTACGGAAGTTCAACATGTTCATTCAGGGAAGCGTGTTGCTGTTTAATTCACTTGTCAAGGTTTATTTAATTATTTGGATACGGACAAAAACACCCCTCTGGATACCTTGTGTCACTATTATAACTGAACCAATTTATTTGATAATTTCCAAAACAATTGCATTTAGAACTACTCAAACACATAAATGCTCAGAAAATACAGTGAAAAGTGTCAATAACAGATGTTTTTAACCATCTACTGTAACACCAGGCTAAAAGGAATATTGCAGGTTATTTTACTTTATGGACCACATCTGTGGAGCCCTGCTGATTACCACCAACAATAATAATTTGAAAAAATGAATAGGAATGACATTTACATAGTTACAAATACAGTTAACATGTAAGTCTAGTAGACATGTTGGCCTGAGCGTTTAAAGCAGATGCTGTATGTAAGGGTTGTATTGTATCGTCAAAGAACTTGATTTGAACAGGAAGTCTTCAGTTTAAGTCAGCATGAAATTAAAATTAACCCTATTTATTTTCTAAATGCATGTTATTGATCTTACTGTGAAAAGTTTGTCCATGCATAAACACTGCCCCTTTCCTACAAATTGACTGCAAGCTTGCATTCAGTTCGGCCTCCATCCAAACATAACCGATGAATTGAATCAAATCCACAGGAATTTTTTTTTTTTTCTTAATTATATAATCAATTTCTTTAGGATGTACGTCACAACATAGAAGAAAAGATCTGTCAGTAATTACATTTTGTTGCAACAACAACAACAACAACAACAAAATCTTAACCAAAAACTTTTTTAATTGAGTTGTCAAGTTGTTTAAAATTAGGGATGCAGAATATATCAGTACCATATTGGTTACTGGCCAATATTAGTGATTTTTTAATTTATTGATATTGGATATATATAAAGTTGATATTGTAAATTGAATTGTGCCTGATAATGTCCCCTATTTTCGCATTTAAATTACCTTTACTAAAATGTGATCTTTATTGCTAAATGAATATCCATTTTTTATATTGTATTATTATAATGTTGTGATGACAAAAATTATTTGAAGACTTTAAATGATTTTAGTTTTTAGGTTTTATTTTTATTTTAGAGAAAATCGTATACAAAAAAAGTTAATATTTTTTTTAATAAGTTTATCGGTATTGGCTAAAATGTTCAAATTGATGCATTCCGAGTTTATGGAAGCTTGTTTCCGTCACTAAATAAAAAAATAAAAAAAGGTAATTGCAACTTTTTATCTCACAATTCTAACTTTTTCTCAGCAATTGCGAGTTATAAAGTCAGAATTGCATGATATAAAGTCAGAATTGAGAGATATAAAGTCGCAATTCTGACTTTTTTTCTCAGAACTGAGATATAAACTCACAATTGCGAGTTATAAAGCCACTTTTTTTCTTCTCACAATTTTATAACATATAAACAAGTTTATATCTCACAATTCTGACTTTATAACATGCAATTCCAAGATATAAACACACAAGTTTGACTTTTTTTCTCCTCGTAATTGCAAGTTTATAACTCGCAATTCTGACTTTAGCACTCAATTCTGACTTTATATCACACAATTCTGACTTTATAACTCGCAATTGTGAGACGTAAAGTCGCAATTACCTTTTTTATTTTTTATTTCATGGCAGAAACAAGCTTCCATACGAGTTACTTACACTTACAATTTTGAAACAGTGTCACAGATGTATATTGTAAACACTTGCATGTGATACTGCCTTTTCCTTTTCACATTGAGAAAACCAGCCTGAAACACAAAAACTGCACAAATACAGTTGATGAATAGTAAATGTGTTACATAAAGACCATGACTCACCCCTCTCGCTGTGCTTCTCCTCTTTCCAGCTCCTGAATGACCCCCAGCAGCACTTTGATGGTTTCTTGACTGGAGCTGATCAGAGCCTCCATGGCTTGAAGCCTGGCTTTCGCATTCCCATCGGCCCCGGGGAGAGCGATCATCTGCCCCCGTGTGCCCTGCCTGGTCTCTGCGGTGCCCAAGTTTTGGCCACTGTGACAGTGGGCCTGTATGTGGGCCTGGGAAGCACAGCTCGCCGAATGAGGCAAAGCCTGAGACCGCGCCTGCAATCCGTTCAGCTGCGCCGTGTCTTTTTTGCGTTTGCAGCTCCCTGAGGGACTCTCCAGGCATTCCACTTGTGTCAAAGACGTCCATGCAATAGGGCCGGAAATCTTTGAACAGTCACCCCTGACCTGCAGAGGTTGTGTCGGCGTAGTCGAGGAGGCACAGTTGGGCTGCTGGCCTGCCCCTGCCTCGCTCTCACTGGGTAATCCTTTGTGCTTGGCCCCACTCCCCGGGACATTGGCGTCTCTCCTTGAGTCTGACTGATCCAAAACCGTATCTGATGGATCGGGGCAGAGTTTTCCATCCGAGCAGTCTGGCCCGGCGCATAAGTCCTTTGCGTCGCTGCACTGCGGCGTAGTGTGGAGCAACACTCGGGTCTGCTGCACCCGCCCGTCACACCTTGCCGCTCGCTCCCCACCCTTCACGTCGCTCAGAAAGCCGTTGTTTTGATCCGGGTATTTCTCCACCAGAGCGGTGTGTTTGATGACATTTCCCTTCTTGCGCTCGAAGGGGAAAGTCTGGTAGCGCTTTTTCAAGTCGGGCGAGGTTTGCACACCCGTGCTTTTGGTGACATTCGGGATGGAACGGCGTGCCGGCATGGTCATGTACCTCCGGTGGATGACCTTGCAGGAAACAGAGCGGTCCCTGGCACCTCGGTGGGCGGCCTCATTCTGCGCCTCGCAGATGTCTTTAAAACGCACCTGCAGGGCTTTGTTTCGCTTGCGTACCGCGTCTGCTCCGCCTCGTTCCAGCGAAGGCCCGCCAGACTCCGAGTCAGACTCTGAGCTTGACAGAGTGCAGCGGCCTGCCTCCTTACTGACCATAACTCCTGCGAGAAAGAGAGAGAGGAAGAAGAATGAGGGACGGCAAAAGCGTTTACAGTTAATAAAATGGCAGTGATTGCAGCTCAAGCACAGATGGCCTAGTTTTGTCTTTTCTTCAGCGCACAGCATCCTGGCAGTCAAAGCTTGTTTCTTTTTTGTGTGCGTCTGTGTTTTGTTTAGCGGTGGAAGTCACAGCTGACATGGAGCGACCTGCATTCATGCTCTCTCATTACACTAAGGCTTCATCTCTCTAATGAGGCTGCCAGTACATGGGAGATGGGGGCTAAAGCACAGACTGCTAGAGAGATGAACACGGCCTTTGAGTCATCAGATATGAAATATAACTCAACACTTGATGGCAAATACAGACACACAAAAAAATATGACACCTGAATTATGAGGAACAAGTGTAAATACATCAGCAATTGAAGATGTGTGCGGAAGTGCAGAAAAAGTGTGATGCACAGGAGTATTCACTTTAACAGTTGGTGGACCGTGAATAATTTGACATGAAGCTGAAAAGGTGTTATATGTGGTTTTGCATTACAATAGTGTTCTGGGGCATTGGTAGGTGGTTGCTAAGGTGTTATGGGTGGTTTCTGGTGGTTGCTTGCTAGTCCAAATTAAACATTATGCACTCCCTTAAGTGATATTCAGGGGGCGGTTGCACCACTTGTGTGCAAGTTATTTAACTTAGCATAAATAGCCACTAGGTTACAGATTGCTTACTACTAAATATTTGAAAGCTGCACCATTAAAAAAGGTGAAACATAACCCTGCGTATACAATAAATAAATACTGAAGTCTATGACCAGGAGTTACAGTTGGAATAAAATGGCAGACCAATTGGATCACATCAATAGGCTCATGTTTTCCCGTGACAGACTTCAATGCTTTAGATGTACATGATGTTGACATTTATACTCATTTATTTTTTAAGGGCGAGAACATAATGCAAATAAATGACATCTTAGCGGGTGTCCAGATATAAATTAAAACAACATAAATTTTATTTATTATGTGTATATACGCACACAGAGGGTATAAATGTAGGGTATAAAGGGTATAATGAGTGAGCTGTATACAGTCCGCCATATTTATCTCCTTTCCAGAGCATTTAACAGCAGCATTCAAGTAAGAAATGTATTCTTATTAAAGCTACTGAAGTTATTCAATCAAGAGCAGTGGGTGATTTTCTGTTTTCCTTTTGTTGTTTGGTTAATATTAACAGCATATACAGCAGTATACTGTATATTACGCTGCTGTCATTTTAATACACAGATCTAATATACACATGTGATTTCTTTCCCTGCAGTTTACGTTCACAGACATAACCGACTGTGTTTGTGAACTTTGTGTGTTTTTGACATAACCTTGTGTGTATTTGACAGTTTAGGTGGAATAACACGTGAAAGAGAAAGCAATTTCATACTCACAGGATGCGTCGATGCTTTCTATGTGTGTGCTTTGGATGTGTGCGCTCAGAATACCATATATCAGAAGTTTAAACTGATATTGCTTTAAAACGCATGCAAATAATAACTTTGATGATGATGAAGAACTGCAAAATCATGAGAGGGTGACCGCGATAGAGATGATAATAGAACCAGACAGCTAGTTTGTTATTTTTCGGCAGAGTATTGGAGGCAGGAGTTGTACAGGCTCGCCCTCGTCTGGAAAGCGTGACGGGGAGCAGCAACTCATTTGCATTTAAAGGTACATGCACGAAATCAGCTTTCCGCTCAAAAATATATGTATAATAAGGTATAATAAATGATCTGTGGGGTATTTTGAGCTGAAACTTCCCAGACACATTCTGGGGACACCTGAGACTTATACTACAGCTTGTAAAAATGGGCATAATAGGTCCTTAGAATAAACTGAAATGCACAGGGGAAAATGAACACAATAAAAAGTAATAGCACACATTGTACCTCGATAAACTGCACAATTTGAAATATCGTTCATGTCCGTATTTTATTATTTAGTATTAGGGGTTTGTTCAAATCCCTAACACCACATATGAGCAATACTAATAGCAAAGCACCAGTAATTATGGTTTTATATTACAGCTCAACTCCATAACTCTGTTTAAGATCTCTAATCTTAGATCACAAAGTGCTAATATTATTGGGCGCATAAATTCCAGATTCACACAATTTGTAAAATGCCATGGCTGAGCTATGCGAAGTAAAAATAAATGTTTCAGCATGTAGATAAATATAGTGCCAAGACTATTTCATTCTGTATCATATTCATTTCACTCAGCTGTGGTCCATCATTTACTATTAGTCATTGCAATGTCTGGCAGGCTCAGTAACAGGGAAGAATACAAATGGACACCTTGTCATCTGTCAGGCAGCAGCAGTGTCTTTCGGTGTCTGATTTTCACTCCGTAAGCTTATCTGACTCGACAGTGATGACACTCATCCTCCTTGAGTCATTGAACTGCCCCCTCTAACGATTCAATCAGCATCTCAAAATAATGAGCTTGGTGACCTGTCAATTTTTGGAGCTAATATGGCGGGCACTTTCAGCCAGGCTGTAGTATATTATGGCAGTGATTCCCATCCAGGGTTAAATGTACTTAGATTGTCTGTTTTTTTATCCATAATATTGATCGTTTTCAGTTTAAAAGTCTTAAAAAGTGTATCGTAATGTAACAGGGTTATTGTCGTTAACTAAATCTAAAACTATAACTATTCAAATATTTTTGTTAATTAAAATAAAGATGAAATAAAATATAAATATTAGATGGAAAAACTAAACAATCTATAAAATGAAAACTGTTTAAGTTGAAACACTAAAATTACTACATGTAAATAAACAAACTAACTAAAACTGGAATTAAAAAAAAATTAACTAAAATAATAATAAAAATGAAAAAAGCACAAAAATTACTAAAATAAACTAAAATTATGTATAAAATTATAACTGAAAATATAAAATAAAAGCTAATTCAAACTATTAATAAAATACACTGCTCAAAAAAATTAAAGAAACACTTTGAAAACACATCAGATCTCAATGGGGAAAAATATCATGCTGGATATCTATACTGATATGGACTGGGTAATGTGTTAGGAACAAAAGGATGCCACATCGTTTGATGGAAATGAAAATTATCAACCTACAGAGGACTGAATTCAAAGACACCCCGAAAATCAAAGTGAAAAAAATGATGCAGCAGGCTAGTCCATTTTGCTGAAATTTCATTGCAGCAACTCAAAATGGTACTCAGTAGTTTGTATGGCCCCACGTGCTTGTATGCATGCCTGACTACATCAGGGCATGCTCCTAATGAGACGACAGAGGGTGTCCTGGGGTATTTGCTCCCAGATCTGGACCAGGGCATCACTGAGCTCCTGGACAGTCTGAGGTGCAACCTGGCAGCGTCGGATGCACCGAAACGTAATGTCCCAGAGGTGTTCTATTGGATTTAGGTCAGGCGAGCGTAGGGGCCATTCAATGGTATCAATTCCTTCGTCCTCCAGGAACTGCCTGCATACTCTTGCCACATGATGCCAGGCATTGTCGTGCACCAGGAGGAACTCAAGACCCACTGCACCAGCGTAGGGTCAGACAATGGGTCCAAGGATTTCATCCCGATACCTAATGGCAGTCAGGGTGCCATTGTCTAGCCTGTAGAGGTCTGTGCGTCCCTCCATGGATATGCCTCCCCAGACCATCGCTGACCCACCACCAAACCGGTCATGCTGAACGATGTTTCAGGCAGCATAACGTCCTCCACAGCTTCTCCAGACCCTTTTACGTCTGTCACATGTGCTCAGGGTGAACCTGCTCTCATCTGAAAAGCACAGGGTGCCAGTGGCGGACCTGCCAATTCTAGTGTTCAATGGCAAATGCCAAATGCCAATCGAGCTCCACGGTGCCAGGCAGTGAGCACAGGGCCCACTAGAGGACGTTAGGCCCTCAGGCTACCCTCATGAAGTTTGTTTCTGATTGTTTGGTCAGAGACATTCACACCAGTGGCCTGCTGGAGGTCATTTTGTAGGGCTCTGACAGTGCTCATCCTGTTCCTCCTTGCACAAAGGAGCAGATACCGGTCCTGCTGATGGGAGACACAGCAAACCTTCTGGCAATGGCACGTATTGATGTGCCATCCTGGAGGAGTTGTACTGCCTGTGCAACCTCTGTAGGGTCCAGGTAACGCCTCATGCTACCAGCAGTGACACTGACCCTAGCCAAATGCAAAACTAGTGAAAAACAGTCAGAAAAGATGAGTAGGGAAAAATGTCAGTGGCTTCCACCTGTAAAACCATTTCTGTTTTGGGGGTTGTCTCATTGTTGCCCATCTAGTGCACCTGTTGTTAATTTCATTAACACCAAAGCAGCTGAAACTGATTAACAACCCCCTCTGCTACTGAACTGACCAGATCAATATCCCAGGAGTTTAACTGACTTGATGCTATTCTCTGATTAAAAAGTGTTCCTTTAATTTTTTTGAGCAGTGTATAGAAATCGCTGTTACATAATAATGATGAAATCTACTGCTAAATGATATACAGTGAATTCAAAAGGCAAACATTTCTGGTTTGGTATCAGTGGTTGTGTGCATGTCAGTAAAGCCATTTGTCATTTTAGGCCTCAGAAGAGTGGTCACTCTCCCCTCGATGTGCACTTTTGCAGAGCCCGCTGAGGTGTGGACTTCATGGCGGACTATTACCCAGCAGGCCATGTGGCAGACCCAGAGGAGTAATGCAGGTGCCATTTGGTACAGGGCCAAAAAAGGTTTTGTAACACTATGTTTTTTTCCTGGATGAATGCTTTTTATACATACAGTCACTTGAATTGTATTGTCTTGCACATGCCAAAATCTTGAAATCCCTCATAGCATCTGCACTCCCACCAATCTCTGATTTATAGCACCATCTGTCCTTAAACAGATGGCGATGGCTGATTGATTCATTGATTCTGTAATTTAATTAAATCCACATGGTAGTGGCTCACCTGCGTGTCTCATAAGTGCCAACTGAATCGCGATTATGATTAGGACTGAAAACAATCTTTGGGTCATTTGTCACTACTCACTGCGGTGTTCAGGGAAATGTTTTTGAAATGTCCTGGGAAGGCATTCAAAGCCACATAGATAATGGTGGACACTTGTGTAACTGATTCTGTTTACTCTTGTGAAAGGTATTAATGGTCGATACCAGAGGCCCCAGAAACACTTCAGTGTTGTAATAGTGTTTCTAGATGACAGCAATTACTGTCATCATTACTGTCATCATCAATAATTTGCAGTGAATAATTCTCCTCTCGAAGGGCACTCGGGCAAAAATACCTTGACATTATACAGATGGAGACTCTTAAAGGGATACTCATAATTTTGGCTACGTTCACACTGTGAGCCTTAGTGCTCAATTCTGATTTATTGCTCAGATCACATTGTTGTTTTAAATGTGGCCAATATCAGATTCCAGTGCGAACAGATCATGGTCCTGAACTGTCCCGCATGCGCAAAAGTACGATAAAAAGATGTCACGCAGCACGCTGGTCATAAACACAGATCACATTAAAGTAAGTGATTACGTGTTTCTTTATTGTGTGATCTGCTGCAGAAGCCAACAGAAATTTATCCACAGGCAATATAAAAGACGAGGATGTGAACCGTTTTTAAACATTTATGATGTTTTGCTTGTATGTAGAGCACTGTAATACTTCTATTCTGACATTACTGCCCTTCCACTGACTACCTTTTGCAACTTTGGGTATGTAAAATCTTTGAAATAACTCCCATGAGCGCAGAATTGTGGTGAATCTTGATCTACAGTGACGTAAAAGTTGCAGAGGTCACATTGCAAAACATTTGACCTGTATTGGATTTAGGAGCACATATGGAAGTGGCTCAAATCATAACCGAAAAGATCAGATTCCGTGTGGTTTGTGCTCTTCACTGTCATGACAAAAACACCACTCACATATGTCTAAATGTAGCCTTACTCACCCTGGTTATTCTTTTCCAGCCAATTACAATGAATGAAGCTTCAAAAAAGAACCAAAAGCTTCATAAAATTATCATAAAAGTAGTCCATATGAACATGATTGAAGTAGTTATTCACTGACAATATACTGACATACGCTCTTGCTCTTCTTGGAGCTTTCATAAAAAAAAAAAAAAGAGATGTCCAATTTAGGAAAGTATCATTATTTTAAATCTTTTCGTTTCACGAAAGCCATCTAAATGATTCATTCACAAACAAACCAGACTGATCTGATTCTTAAGTTCAACTAGAGATTATCAGTGAAAAACTACTCAAATATCAGTCTGTCAGCCACGCAAAGCTATTGTATTGACTTCAGAAGACTTGATATATAGTGCACAAGTCATATAGACGACTTATGGTGTTTTGCACCCTTTTTGAAGGTTAAAAATGGCCTAAAAATTGGTTAAAAATTGCCATTCACTGTAATTGGAAAAGAATAACTTGAAAATTCTTTCAAAATTAAAATTTTTCGTGAACTATCCCTTTAAACCGAATCTCTCTTTTTCTGTAGGTCTCTTTTTCAGGCACACACACAGAGGTCCCCCTTCGACCCTGACAATTTGGCCACCGTCAACCCCAGGATTATGAGTAATGCATTGAATCTAAAATTGCAAAAGTAATCCTCTTAACTCTCCTCATGCACTTTAGCAGCATGTCAGTTCAAACACTGCTCCTATTGAAAACGACTGTGAAAAAGAAACAGACTTAACTCTATAACTATGTGCATTTTTTCTAGGTTTTCAACACATTTATTCAGAAATTTAACCCACACTTTCATCTAGCTGTGTCTATGGATGGCTATCGTAGGTACTGTAGATTTGTAAAGCTTGCAGGGGAGCCAAAGTCCCAAACAATGTCTTGTTCAAAATCATCCTACATCCCTATTTCAATGTCATCATATTCTCAGATGTTTCTTTATGTTTCAGATCTCATTTTCGTTTTTTTAAATCCTATCGGCTTGGAGCATAACCTGATATTCTGCATTGAAGGAGACCTCAGATTTAGGGGTCAGTTCTACCAGGGACTTCATATCAAAAATCTGTCCTAATCTCATGATTTTGGGTGGATAATAAGATTGGCTGTGGATTTGTGAGCTGATATGACTTTTATACCACAGAGATATAATTAGTATTCCTTTTACATCGCAGTGATATAACTGCACTTGCTGGTTTTATTGTTGTGCATGCATCGGAAGCTTTATTATGTGCTATTGTACTCAGCTGTTGTGTAAAACCTACAAATATTATTCATGTTTTGTAATGCAAATGAAGCATGATGTGTGAATGAAGCATTGTAACATTTAGCAGGGAAATGGTCTCTAATGCTTAGAGACAACATGGAGTGATTGCCTATATAATATAATATGCATCATATGTTTTATAAAATCATAAAGACTTTGTAGGCACGACCTTTAAAATATAATATTAAACTACTTTGTATATTAAAATATAATTCATATTATACAATGGTTGTGTTTCTTTTATAATGCTTTTCTAGCCACAATTTATTCTTTCAGACTGCTAAATATGAATTTTAATGCATTATGGTGGAGAATGCGGGAATATTTTAGCCATGGTATTCCTAATATCACGCCTGGTTCAAAACATCAGTTTGAACTGAGCTGATTTGATGGCTTGATTTTCTGTCTTCCTTTTTTTATTACTATGATGGAGCCTGTGAGCGACGCAATCAACCAACTACCAGCAAGCTTTCAACCCACCAAGAAGTCTATCCAAGATTCAAGAGAGAGAGAGTGAGTGAGAGAGAGCGCGAAAGGGTGCAATACTGCCTCTGCCATCAGCAGTGTTTCCAGATTGGGCGGGTTTCCACCCAATTTGGCGGTTTTGAATTTAATTGTGCGGGTAAAAATTGGTTTGGGAGGGTGGCCAAAATTTGGGCTGGTTTGGGGTCAATTTGGCAATTTTCAAGCATCTCAATTTTATAGGCTAAAACAAGCAAAACTCAAGTGTGCATGTACTCCATAAAATCAGTCTTCATGACATTACTAAACACACATGCCCACTGCAGAGCCGGCTGGTTTTGGTTTTGACCTGTATATTCAAGTGATCGCTATGCCAAAGTGGCATAAATATACAGTAAGTTGTAGCTACAGTAAAGAGTGGGAGAGTGACCCAACTCTCAAAATGTGGATTACACACTGTGCGATTTTAGTCATGATTTGGTCGTCTGAGACAAATTTTGAGAATCCTAAAAGATTCCTATATTCCTAGGCAAAAATCTGTAGTCTTTGATCGCTAGTTTGACATATTCACCGACAGCCGATTAATGACCGTTGGGATCAAATTATACCTCAGACGAAATTCTGGCAGTGTCAGAAGATTTGGCGCACAGTCCTGCAGTGTGACTTCTCCTACGTTTTTCAAGATGAGCCGTGATCAAAATTAACGCTAGAGATTTCTTTGTTAGCCACCATTTCAGTCCCGCGTGTAATGCAGCTCACAGTCACCGAAAGAGTATGGGTTGATGATGTAAAACTCTCAAGTTTTCTAGCGTGTGTCCGTTTTTAACGCGTCTTGACTGTCGTACAATCTGACATATAGGACAGCTGAGATCCCACGGTGTGACATGAGGATCATGTTCGTACAGTCTGACAAGCAACGATCGTAAAGGACTATTAAAAATCGCACAGTGTGCACCCCGCTTAAGGCTTTTTGTTAAATGTAACTGTAATTCTGAGAGCACAAATGAATGACTTAATTGAATATCGAATATAGGACGACTCCTGTCCATCGTCATGTGCACAGTGGCCTGATCAGGACATCTGCAACTTTTAAACCATCCAGGCTGCACTCCAGTATACCCTTCCCTGACAGCTGCTGAAAGAGTTTTGAATCAGTTTTGACTGTGCAAAGTTCTGCATTATCTTCTACACTGTGTACTTAAAGAAGGATGTACTGTATTTCTGTTTGTTAAAGCGCAACAACGTAAGTGTATTATTATTGTCATTATTATTATTTTTTTAACACGAATGACACATTTTCGGCTTTTATGGTGTGTGCAAATTAAAGTCGGTTAATTTCTTGACTGCTGTTTGCAAATATTTGACATACTAATTGTTTCAACCCTAAAAATTTTGTCATTTGCTAATTTTTCAAAATCTTTTATTGGACTTGCCAGTTTTGATCCGTTGTAAAACTGTATGCCAGTTTTTCTGTTGTATTGTTCTCCTGGAAGGAGAATTGATTCATTTTTATAATTTTATTTTGTCATCATTATTTAGTTTTAAGGAGGTAAATGGTACTTACAGTATACACCTTGGTTGTCATGACAATATAATTCTATCACATTCTTTTGGCAGTGAATGATTTGGGTGGGTTTTTGAGAGCTTTTGGGCTGGAAATCATTGACCCGATCTGGCAAAACTGGCCATCATGGCCAGATTTACCTCATATACCCCCAATACCCCCCAACCGGTAGCTTACATACTAAACTATGCATCCTCGCTGCCAGTTGGAAACCTCAAAAGTCCAAAACTGCTACTTTTCAGGAAAAGGAAAATAAAAATAGTATTTTTTCAAAACACTGTGTTGTCAAAGTTTATATTGTGGCTTTATATGGTCAGACACTCAATAGAGCTTTTGACCAGTGAATGTCAGAGTCAGACATACTTGTTTTGTCCGCCATAAGAACGGCCACATTTAAGGCAGTAAGTGCAGCACATTACGTTTCATCAACTTACTAGTTATAAACTTTATTGTAGCTATGTGTGCACTCAGTTTTTCTGCAATTTGTCTAAAATCTCATGTTATAAAAGATGAAGTGCTACGCATAGGCTTGGCTATGACTCAATGAAAAATGCTCGACTAAAACAGTATGCTGTATATATAGAGAGAGGGAGAGAGAAAATGCTGCACTTATTCAAACAACCAGTTCTTACATTACAAACAAACAGACGGTCCAAACTGCTTGCGGCAATTTATTCACGACAGAGGTGGGCGGAGTAATGATGTTTGACTGACAGTTTGAGGTTCCAACAGAGATATGAGGTTTAGTCACAAGCTCTTTTTAAATGCGTTTCATTGGTTAAATATTTGCAACCTACAGACAGACATAAAGGGTGAGCAATAGTAATGATTTATGGGGGAAAAAAATGACGAAATATGGAGATAGGAGGTGTCTGCCCAATATTTAAAATTTTGTTAATTTAGATAGTAAAAGTCATACATTGTTTTACCATCAGAGTGAAGTAATAATAATAATAATTTAATTAAATATATATAATTTCTCCTCATTGTAATTGGGCCCCCCTGAACGTGCAAGAATAGGCACGTGCCTAGAATGCCTGTGCATAAATCAGACCCTGTCTGCCATAGATAAAACAGCACCTGACTGACTGTCCTTCTGCATCACGCTGAGGTCTTGAGCCGTCCTTGTCTGTTGCTCTTTTGATAACACACTAAACTGACATATTTCATTACGTCCCTTTGAAGAAAGGGTTGACCACTTTGTAATATAATATTGTTCAAAATGTCACAGACGTCACAATATGACGTATTTTTTGTGACACGGCCATTGATTAGCATTGGGGATCACAGTAAAATGAAGGCTGACCTGTCTCTGTGCTGATTTGTCAGATCTTACCTTTGACATTATTCATCATACAATTCAGCATACAAAAAAAAACATCTTCAGTCAAAAAGAACCTGTAAACTGACTTCCACCAAAGTATTTGTCTCGTTTGGAAAACCTTGGTGTGTTTGCTATTTATAAATGCTTGTTCCAAAAGCACACAGATAATACAATATCCTTAGCCAGTCCAATGTTTCCCTTTTTATCCTCTCCCCCTCCTCCCCTTATCATAATCCCAAGATGCATGTGGTGCAACAGTCATTAATATTGGGAGAGCTGTAATCTCTGTCTTTTATTCTGCAAAGGGCTTTGAGCCCTGCTTGTAGCACCAAACCTCAACGTGAAAAACAATCTAATGATTTTCCCGAACTGCCGTTGCCTTCCGTTGTCACCACATGGCTGCACAGTCTGAAACCCGAAAGCACTGACACTGCGGTACAGTGAAAAGTTATGAGTCACTGGAAGGTTGCTCACTGGGAGGCCAAAAGTCCTCACACTGCTGTCTAATATACATGATACTTTCCAAAAACAAGGTACAAATTAGGCTTGACACTCTTAAAAACTGAAGTCAGTGAAAAAGAGATGTTTAACCTTCACAGGAGGGCAAAATAAATGTTAAATAATAAATAAATATCCTAATCAGATAGACAAAAATGATT